>NC_046316.1:14134791-14434791 GCF_009819535.1 Lacerta agilis
TCCCTAGCTAACAGGACCAGTGGTCAGGGATGGTGGGAGTTGTAGTCCCAAAACATCTGGAGGGCCGAGTTTGCCTATGCCTGCATTACTATGATACAAACTTGTCATTCAGCTAGAAATTTGACTGAACTAGCCTATCATTTGCAGAATTTGTGCAACCGGATTGATTGGTCATGCAATTATAACTTTATGTAATCAGCATATATAGCAAATTTAACATCTTCAATTACAGTTTGAATCCCTGTTGTAGGTTTTTTTTTCTAATTGCTGTGTCCTAATCGCATGGTATCCAAATCATGAATAGTTTTGCATGATATCCAAAATGAGCAACAGTTGAAATAAAAGATTGTTGTGCCTTGTACACCTTATAGGTCTAAATTGTTCTATATGGGGGAAATTACCGGTAGTTGCTAGACTGGCTTTTGTGTTAGAAAAAATCAGTTTAGTCCAATTTTAAAAGCCAATTTCCTAAAGAACTGTTTATCATTTAAATAACTATAGCCATCCTACACAATCAAAGGCCTTAGCAACATTTAAAATGAACCAAAAGCAGAGTTTGATTTGAGTTTCTTGAGTGTACATGTTCGGCACATTTTTGAGGCGCCTGAAATACAATTATTGTTGCTAATGTTTTTATTCATTCATTCATTCATTCATTCATACACACATTTTTCTTGATGAGACTCAAGGCAGCTTACAGATAAAAATAAGAATGATTAAAAACATAGAAAATAATAATTAAAAACAATCGCAGTAAATATTGATAGCATTAAAGCTATATACATATCATATACATACCAATAATTTCAATAAAATCAGCATAACACCAGTCCTTTCATTAAAAGTAGTCAGTGCCAAAAGCCTGTTGGAACAAGAAAGTCTTCACCTGCCAGCGAAAGGACAACAAGGAAGGAGCCAGTCTAGCTTCTCTAGGAGGAAGTGCCAAAGTCTGGGAGCAGCCACTGAGAAGAACTCCAAAAAACAGAAAAAGCAGGAAGGCACCAATTGCAGGGGAAAGGAAGCTACTGAATGCACTAGAGAAAATATTCGTTTGAAAGAAAAAGGAAGGAAACTTCTAAGCACACAAAAGAAAACATTTTCTCTTCTGAGCATAGAAGTTTTCTTCCAAAAGGGTTCCAATCAGACATCTTTGCAACACTTCATTCCGTCTCCTGGTATCTGCTTTGGTGCCATTTATTTTAAAAGAAGGTTCCTCTTGCTGACCACACAATCCTGCCAGGAATCATATAGCTAGCATTATATCATATCACCAAATAGAACCAAATAATTAATCGGATTTGGCTGTGTGATAATGTAACCAAAGCAAATTGAAGACAATGCTTCCTGCCTTCATTCTGAGTAGGTAAACACTGTCACTTTGTTTCACAAGGAGCCACAAATTAATTGCCAGAGTGAAGATAATTTTTTCAGGGGGCAATGGACTTTCACTTCAACCGTTGTATTTATCAGAGATATCAGTCTCTATGAACTGGGTTTGGAAGATTTTTTCCTTCATTGCATATCGCCATTTTCTTGGCCTCTTCCCATGACTCAGGAAATATTTTCTGGCATAGATTCTGCTGAACTATCTTACCTATCGTGGAACTAAAATATAAACGTTTATTATTAGTATTGTTATACTTAGCTATGGAGCCATCTTGGCAAAAATGTTTGTGTTGGTTTGTGTTGAAGATTTGTGTTAGGTCCAGTGCTTTCAGAACATGAAAGAGCATGTGATGTAGCTTTATCCTGCTGAATCATTCTTGAAGAAGAAGAAAATATTACATTGGGATTTTTTTGTCTTATACAATTCATTATATACTTCTGAAAGGCAACTCCTGGGGCTCCTGGTGTCTTGGCTCCCCCCTCCACACCTCAGTTGTTTATCTCTCTTATAAATATCATCTTCTTTTGTCACTTAACTAGTTGTGCTCACATTTTTTTATTACGTTTTTTCATCTTCCTCAAAATATTTTTGTTTCAAAGTGGTCAGAGATTTTCCTGCTTATAGGAATCTTTCAGCTTCATTTTCTTTCTTGCTATTAGTAATACCTGTCTATTTACTCTCATCTATCCTTTTTACATCAGGCTTCTAAGTTTCACTTGTAAGTTGCTTTTCTATTAATCCAATAACTCTTTTGAAACCCAAATTGTGGCTTTTGGGCCTTCCGTATTAAAATATAGCCTCCCATACTAAAACTAAATTACAAGTGTATAAATAAGAGTGAAATATTCCTGACATTAATGGCTTCCACCATAAATATGTTGCAAAGGAGTATATTATTCAATTCCCAATGCTTAGTTGTTCCACTGTTACCTCCTCTAAACCACTCCATATTAATTAGTGATAAGAATTTAAGTTTCAGTGGCACTTAATACCTGCATAATCCCATAGTTTGTAAACCTATCTGCAAAATTCATGCTTTACATTTTTAGGTGTACACTTTCATATTGTGCATTTAATAATAGAATATTTGAAACTGGAGCACAAGGGGAGAAGGGGTGAAAGCCCCATTGTGCCAGCAGGAGCCCTTGTGCTGGCTTCTTTTAGTGCACTGGGTTGGTTGAATGCAGCCTTCTGTTTAGATGTAACAGTAAACCACAGTTTAGTGCTACGAGTGTGAGGCTGGGAAATCCCCAGGCATGCGCACACACCCCTCCTATGGCACAGCTACAAGAGAGGCGTTTAAAGCTTTCCTTTCTGTTTTCAACTAACCACAGTTAGTTGTTTTACCCAACCAAGAACTGTAGTTAATGTTAACATTATGTTATGGTTTAGGGATATGAGCCAATATTGTAAATCACAGGTTGAAGTTGTTTCCCTAATCATAGTTAACGCTAACCACAGTGTGTCTGAATTTGGATATAACAACTTCAGTTAACTGAAAATGGAAACAAAAACTGTGTGTGTGCGTGTGTGTGTGTGTGTCCGTGTCCAAGCTGGAGGAAGAAAGCGAAGGGGGAATGAACAAACCACAAGTCTTGTGCACATAACATTAGCCATAGTTTAGCATCACATTCATCAGGCCACTTTGTAGACAAGCTCTACGTTTAAAAACGAACTCCAGTTTTCAAGTCAAAGTTGTACTAGGGCCTATCCAGTTGAATAGCAGGTCCATAATCTTGTGAAATGACAGACCCCCCCCCAAAAAAAAACCCCATTCCTCTCTCTCTTTATCGTCTTGTTTGTTTGAAGTGACTGTATCTTTGTTTTGTGCCTACTAAACTGGCTGTTGAAGAAATAAAATTGCATGGTTTTATTGTGGGCAGTTGTATTGGGAGGAAAATTCCCCCCCTCCCCATAAACTTTCTCCAATCTTCAACAGCTCTTTTTGTCAGTAACTCCAGCAGGATGGCGGGATGATTATGTTGCAGTTTCTAAGAAGAGGTGTTAAGGGTTTATTTAGTGCCTGCAGATTGATGGCTAATGGACTCCATTGGGCTGTTTAAATGAAAGTTTCCCACAATCTGATACTAAAGTGGAGTCCTTGAGTGAAGCTTTTATCGCTCTTTCAACAGTCTCATCAAGGAGTTCCTTTTTTCCACTCTGGGAACTTTATTTCATGTTGTGTATTTCTAATCCAAGGGTTACATCAATCAGCAATCCTGTAGAAATTTGTGGGTTGTAACAAAAAAGGAGAATTTTTGCATGCTGTGATGGGGTTTCCTGGTCTGGCAAACGCATCTATCATAGGTTTCTATGGAAAAATACTTGAGCTGGGACTTAAACTGCAATTTGTTATGCTTAACATTCCCATTTGATTTCTATGACTGGGTTTCAGTTGCTTTATTTTTACTAACAGGGTTCCACTGGGGGAGATGCTTTGCCCTATGGGCGAAGCCAAAAGACTGCTTCTTTTATGCTGTCTTGGGAGATGAAAGAAAATTAATCCCTAACAGAGAACATCTGCATGTTTGTTTGTTTTTAAAGGGAGAAATTATTAAACCAATATTGACAATTCTGGTTCGTTTTGTTGCTTCTTACAATGTCGAGGGAGAGACCTATGCAATGGAAAGTGGCGTAGGGTTTACCATCACTTCCGACTGGATGGAAACATGTATTTTAAAGATGGAATCACAGGGGCATTGTGGCCTGGGGCCTTGTGCACACTTTTTCTACATCCCACCGTTGTTGGTCAAATGCATTTTGCAGAGTTTTGAAGCATTAAAAAACAGCAGCTAGAAATAGGCAGTAGAGTATAAAGTACCAGCAATCTCTGCGTAGTTTCTAGCCGAGCTTTGCATATGCTATCCTATGTACTCCATTGTGACCAGAAACAGAGTGGCCCACTCATTCTATTTTGCACTTCAGCACCCTTACTACAGAGGGCAATAGGGTCATATTACAGCCCCCAGCTCAGCAGAGGCCAAGTGACTGATCAACTGGCCATTAATTTCCCATCTGGTTATGTAAAACTGCTGGCTCTGTCCAGGATCCTCAGCCTTTCTTCCTGACTCACTCCGTGTTGCCAGTCCCCAAATCCACCTACTTGTACTTATATAGCCCTACAATAGTAAAACTGTAGTAGTAGTAGTAGTAGTAAAGACAATAGTAATAACAACACTAATAATCTGTGAGTCGTAAATCACAAAATCTCATATTTAGAAGAGTTCAAAAGGACTTTTTGACTTGCGTTGTTTATTCATGTATTTCAGGTTTTAAAACTGGTTTCCTTTAACCATGTCAGCCAGATAGGCCAAACCACTCAGAAAAGGGCAGATGGTACTTTGAACACTTCTGCTAACAGGACTTCAGTGCTGTCTGTCTTTGACTCCCCCCTCCCACCCTTCTAAAGTGTTATCTATTCTTTCTCATTTTTTGAGGCAGCCATGACAGCTCTGTCATTTCACTAACGCCTCAAAATTTTTCTTTCTGTTGTCAGTCAGCACACATCAGTCACAGAACTCCGATGGTTGTGATTGATGGCAAAAAAAAGAGAAATAGGAAAAGGGTGCTGAACGTTGTGTCTAAAATAATAATTTTCTATTTTTACTATTACATGCAAACTTTTGTTGGAAAATGGCTTGGGTTGTATCTCAGACATGTTATGTGCAGAACTATATTGATTAAAGAAAAACAGTGCTACAGATAAGAGGCCTCTTATATGCTTATTGACACGCGACATTTGAAAAACATGGCACAATCCCATTTATATAAGCACTTTTAAGACCCATTGAGTGGGGAAAATTTTAAGCATACACCTGTTGGTTATAACACACATGACGGCAGCAGACTAATGCTTGCCACTGAATGTGAATTCAACAAGGAGCTATAGACGCTTCTGAGAGCTTTTTGCATTATATAGTTATATGTGTACTTAAAAATGTGATGTGTGCAGCAGCTCTTAGGCTCCCATTGAAATAATTGATAACTATCAAGACTTAGCTTTGACTGAATCATGTTCTGCCTTACTTGTATATGTAGGATTCAGTGAATCAGAATCCAGAGATTATAATTTGCCACTAAGAAAGTAAAAATGTTTTATGGGTTATAGACATCCTACCTCTTCCTTTGCATCTGGGCAATAACCTCTCTCCCTCTCCTCCAGTAGGTTTTAAGTAACAGAGGGAGATAAAAGACAATTTTAATGGAGTAATTTGAGTCAAAGTTTTCTTGAAGGAAGTTTTTAAATATTATTTTAAATATCTACCTGTTACAGATATCTAAACTGAGCAAGTGGAGCTGGCAACAAAATGTTGTAAAGTACTCCTATTCAGATTTCCAAACCCACCCACCCCCATTTCACTTCCACTATCCAGTGGTACCCTGCTAGACGAATGCCTCGCTAGACGAAAAACTCGCTAGACGAAAGGCATTCGCTAGCGGAAGGCTGTCTCGCAAGACGAATTTTTCAATGGGCTTGCCTCGCAAGACGAAAAAATTTCCCTGTCAAACTGCTATTCTCCCGTTGGTGCTTCGCAAGACGAAAAATTCGCTATACGACAGCACTTGCAGAACGAATTAATTTCGTCTTGCGAGGCACCACTGTGATCTGCTCCAACAACATTCAGCATTCTGTACACACTAAGCATGAAACTATAATAAATACTTATATCTGGCTTCCAGAAATTTCCATATTGGCAACAATAGCCGTGTGTGACCAAAACAAAAAAAACAAAAAACAAAAATCCTTTTTTTCATAAATATAATTTCTTTTTATTAAGTTAAATTCCTATTCAAAAATAATACAATCCCCACAAACTTGTGTATGGACTACTATTTTCTATTTCACACTATGGGCCTAAGCAAAAACAAAACAAAACAAAACAAAACCCACCCAGTTTCTGCCCAAGCCTGGCTCTCATCTTATGTGGCCACTGGTTTTCCCTTTATCCAGCTCTGGAGACTAGGTGAATGTGACGGGCACTCACCATTTTTATTTCTTCACAGTATCTCAGATCTTTAATCTATTGCACCTCAAGAACAATGTTATGTTGCAGCTTCACAGGCATCATGAGGGAATTAAAATGCCAGGTGTCACACACCGTATTTGCCGACTATGTTGTTGTTGTTCAGTCGTTCAGTCGTGTCCGACTCTTCGTGACCCCATGGACCAGAGCACGCCAGGCACGCCTATCCTTCACTGCCTCCCGCAGTTTGGCCAAACTCATGTTAGTAGCTTCGAGAACACTGTCCAACCATCTCATCCTCTGTCGTCCCCTTCTCCTTGTGCCCTCCATCTTTCCCAACATCAGGGTCTTTTCTAGGGAGTCTTCTCTTCTCATGAGGTGGCCAAAGTACTGGAGCCTCAACTTCAGGATCTGTCCTTCTAGTGAGCACTCAGGGCTGATTTCTTTGAGAATGGATAGGTTTGATCTTCTTGCAGTCCATGGGACTCTCAAGAGTCTCCTCCAGCACCATAATTCAAAAGCATCAATTCTTCGGCGATCAGCCTTCTTTGCCGACTATATGAGCATTTTTTTCTAATTGCAGCACCTACTTGCTGCTTTCACTATAACAGCCCTCTCGTGTTACACCACATGTCCTTGCCACTACCACAGTAAGAGGGCCCATCAATCTAGAGTAGGGTGACCCATTTGAATGGAGAATTGAAGGCCTGCCAAACTTGGTGGTGGTCCTGAAGCCAGCCATATTTCACTGTCTTAAATGTGGTCACAAACCCAGATGTAACCGTGAAGCCATGGTTTAGTTTGCTGAGATAAACCCTGGCCTCAAAAGTTGTGTTTAAGCTGCACCACCTTGTCACATAGCGAGAAGAGAGATTGGAGAGGCATATGAAATATGGTTTGGTAACCTTGGGTTTGTTCATGACACTGAGCATAGTTAATGAAAATCATGCCATACAATTATCTAGGTTCATATTCTAATTTATAGCCATTCCTGAACCATGCTTTAGGCTTTAAGGTATAACATTTAACCATGGTTATAAAAAATAAAGATCATAGATAAGCATTAAGTCTGCCCAGGGCCACATATGAATTATTCTAACCTATCTTACTTTTTACACACACACACACACACACACACACACACGTTAAATCTACTTCAGGTATATATTCTGTAATAATATGCAATTGCAGGAACAATTCCTTTCAATGAAACTAGTTTAATAATAAATTCAATACTGTAGCAGTCTGGCTGCAGGATTTTTTTTCAGTGGTGGGGAGAAAAGAGAATCATGGGAAATATTTTGTTCTCCCTGGGAGCCAAGGCAATGTATTTACTTCAGGTTTTATTAAATGAGTTATAAATTTTCCCAGCAATTTACTCATAGCTCAAGAGGTTTAATTTGCATGTGTTGCCTTTTACAATATGCTTTTGGTAATGTTGCAGATGCTTCTTCCTTAGCTTCAGTAAACAACAGGCAGTTGGCCAGGTTTTGACTGAACATTTGCCAACTCATGGAAAATTAGTTAACTCTTTGGTGCCCAGAGTTTGACACTTTACTTGCAACATCCAAAAAATAGGAAAAATGAACAGGAAACACGAGGCCCAAAAGAGCACGGTAGAAAACGTTTCTGATGAAAACTCTTCTAGAATTTTTTGACACCATTTTATATTTAATTGAAACAAAACATTAAAATATAATTGTCCGTCTATGCATTCTGTCATTCCTTGCAAGCAGAGGAATAGAATTATAGTTACAAAATATGTAGGACATGCCTGGTGAAATCACAGATGCCATGGTCAAGAGCAACTGAATAAGATTTGCTGTGGGCAGGGGCAGGATGGCGTTTTGCTCTTCCCCAAGAATAGCAGTTGTGTGCCCAGATGCTGTGAGACCACTGCCCCTCAGGGGACCGCCATCCAAAAGACCACTCGTGACAACATTATATGGTCTGAATTAGACCACAGCTTTATTGATTACTGATGTAAGGGGGCTTGGCATATGCATTGGGTCAACCAATATCAACCAACCCATCTGTGGGACGAAGTGTCAAGGAGGCCCTGTGACAGTGTGACATACCAAATAGGAGCCACCACTTGAGGAGCACTGAGGAGCGCTATGGCTCTAGCCCCACCTGGGTGTCCAGACAGAAACACCTCTTCCTGGATCCCTTTAACAGGATATACCATTCCCTGGAGCAGGCAGAGGCTTACAACCGCCCCTCTGAACATGACTAGGTTTTACCCAATGCCTTCTTCAACAAAGTTGTGACGATTGCAACGAGGTAGGTAAAATCCCCCAGGTCTGCCTATAGACCTGCCAGGAAACCTCCTCCCTGGCACAAAATACAGAAACTGACTTTGTCCATGGCAAGGTCAGATCCAACCTACCTACCAAAGTGAGTGATTAAAAAAAAAACCAGCAATAGGGAGAGGGGTGGGAGCAGTGGCGGAGGAAGGCTCCGCGCTACCCGGGGCAGCAAAAGGAAACACCCCAGGGGCGGGGCGTTGTGACGTCACATTGTAACATCACGACAGAGTTCCGCTTTCGCATAAGCCGCAGAGCGAAAAGGCGGCTCATGGGGCTGCCGAGCGCAATTGGCAGCTCCCCACCAATCACGCACGGCAACCCCACGAGCCGCCTTTTCACTCTGTGGCTCAAAAGGAGGCCATGGAAGCGGAACTCTGTCATGATGTCACAATGTGGCATCACGAGGCCCCGCCCCTGGGGCGTTTCCTTTTGCTGCCCCGAGTAGCGTGGAGCCTTCCTCCGCCACTGCTCCCACCCCTCTCCCTATTGCGGAAGCGGCGGTCCGACGACAGAGTGCACCTGCTGCTCCCAGGGTGTATGCACGCCGTGTGCTGCCGCTCCCAGGGTGACGGAGGGAGCGGCGGCGCGTGGGAGTGGTGGGAGGGGCCGCCGCTTGTCACCCCCACGCACCGCTGTTCGCTCCATTGCCCCGGGAGCAGCAGCACCGCACACACCATGCGCTGCTGTTCCCGGGGCGGCGGAGCGGGCGGCAGCACGTGGGGGTGACAAGCGGCAGCCCCTCCCACCACTCCCCACGCACCACCGGTCACCCTTGGAGCACCAGCGCTGCACGGACGGAGTGCTCGCTCGGCCATGCACTGTTGCTCCCGAGATGACGGAGGGAGCGGCGGCGTATGGGAGTGGCGGGAGGGGCCGCTGCTTGTCACCCCCACCCTCCCCTGTCACCCGGGGCATACCGCCCCCACCGCCCCCTCTAGCGATGCCCCTGGGTGGGAGATCCAAAATAGATCTGTGGTTCCCTGTCCAGAGGACATCCACTTTTATCCCTGGGGAGCAGACCTGAATGAAGTCCTCCTGGGGACCCAGTCACGTCCTTCCCCCAGCGGGAGCCCACCCATCAGCCCACCTACCTTTGGTCAATCTGGCAGGCAGGGTCATTCTGAGTCTTTCCAGCTGGAGGGAGAGGTGTGTTACGAGAAGACCTAGCCCAGGGACTGCTTTGGTGGTGGGCCAGCCCTGTTCCACAATGCCGCACTATTGTGTGTGTAGGTGGAAGAAGCAGAGTATATTATCATGCAAAAGGAGCAAGCTATATGCAGAATTGCTTAATATTCATGAATCATATACAAAGCACAGATCTCAATTGCTATGGCACAGAATATACATATGCTTAATAGTGCATATTTATTTATTTATTTGACATTTTTAGCCTGCTTTCACCTGATTATTTTTTGTGAGAAGGATTATTTTGTATTAAATTAAGAACTGGACAAAAACGTACCATTTGGGATTAGTTTTCACTTAGGTAAAACCACCTCCAACTGATACTGTTCTCTTACACAACATTGCTATTTGCTGCTTTTTTAATTTCTTAATTGTACACATTCATATCCCACCCTTCTTCAAAAGAGAGTTGGTTTCAAGCTGGCTAGTTTTCCATGAAACCATAGTGGTCAATAGCCACAGTCTGTCAGCATCATAGGATGGGGGAGTTGGAATTAAGACCAAGACTCGCCTAGTCTTGATCATGCCATATTAGATATTTCTTTAAAATGCTTTAAAAAAAATCGATATACTAAAACTATGGTTTAGATTGATGTCAAAACACAGTCAGAAAGCACAAAATTATTAGAAGTAAAAAGCTTTAATTAAAAACTAGACACTGCTGATAAAAACGAAGCTCAGGTTTGAGTTTGCCCCACACATCAGAAGGCATCATCGTTGAAACAAGTGGACTTGTGTGCCTGAGTGTGACAAAAGCAGGCAGAAAGGATGGGTATGAGCCTGCCAAAGTGTGTACTTGTGTGTTTAGTCTGGCCTATTAACCAGTTTAAACTAGGCAGTGTGCCCACAAAACAAGGAGTGTTACTTGTTCCTGCCTCGTTCAATACATTATCCAGTCCTAGGCGTGCACCTCCCCTTCTGCAGTGTGCGGTTGTGTTTTCCTTTTGTATTTGGTTACTGCTTCCCCTAATGTTTTAAAATGTGCACTAGCCCAGCACTGAAATTAAATAAAATGAAGATGGTAGGCCAGCCAGTGATTTTTCATAACCAGTCTTGCTCTCAGTTTCCGTCTGTTCATTTCATCATACTGTCACTTCCACAAGGCCCTACATTTGTGAGAATGCTCTGTGTTGCGTACCTTGAAGGTCTAAGTAAGAAATATAGGAGGCTGTGTGTAAGGAAAATGTTTCAGCATAATTTTTAATTTTTTTGCCCAGGCAGAAATTGATGTGCTACTCCAAAAGAGTTAGCTCACCCTTCCATTTGAGAGGTTTGCCTTATATGTGGAGGAAGGACGTGGATATGCATAGGGGGGAAACGAGGAGCTCTGATTAACTAGAGTATATACTATTTCATCCCTTTGTGGTGCTTACTGTTTATCCTAATTCAATGTTAATTTGCTATAGATGAATTGCTAATGTGTGTACACTGTTGGCCACAGGCTGCCACTTGGCATTCATCCCACCCAGAAGTCCAGCTAGCGATCGAATTGTGAAGACCTGCAGTGCCCACTGTCAAAGTAGGTCTCCTTAGGGGAACAGCTGTTTTTTATGATGAGCACTGCTTATTACAGAGAGGTAGATGTAGCACAGATCTTGTATGTGTCCTAGGGACCTGAATGACAAGGGTGCTTACATGAATCTTAAGCCTACTGCTGGTAGGGTTTTGTAGACAAACAGTATATTGCTAAGCTATAGGAATGTACAGTCTGCCATAGTTTATTTTAAGATTCCCCTCTCCCCCAATACTACACAAACAGCCAACAGACTGCTCCTTCTCTGAACTTTTTTGTAACTGAATGAGAACAGGAGAAAGGGAAGGGGAAATGAGAATTGAAAGAGAGTCAGGCAGGCAGGACAGGAAGGAAGAGGGGAAGGGGAAATAACAGAGAAGGAAGGAAGGAAGAGACAATAAAAGTTGAGGAAATGATATAGAGGGAACAAGAAAAAATCAGATGCCTTGAAATGAGTGAAGTAAGAAGATGCTGCTGGTCCTCAAATAATTTGGAGAACATATTATCTCCCTTCCCTATAGTTGGGTACTATAGTGACTCCCTCCTTCCCCAAAAGCTTAACTGAGGAACTATGCTCCCATTCTTGGCCAAAACACTGGTGAATAGGTTATCATAAAAACCAAAGAAGAGCCTGCTGGATCAGGCCGATGAATCCTGGGATCTGTCATTCATTAAAAGTGCTGAGAATGGTTTGGAAACTCCCTATTCCCCTCACAGCTACAGTTCCCAGAGTTCCCTGGGAGAAGAGATTGATTGTTGAAACAATTCTGTTGTAGCACTCTAGTGTGACATTCCTCATTTAGCCTATAACAAAAACAACAACGCATGCATAGAGACAAATGCCACAAAAGTTACTCTCTGTCCCATCCTGCCTCCCTTTCTTCATGTTTTTGAAGGATAAGCTCCTTCCTTCTCCTGCATTTTCGACCCTACAGGCAGGGCCGTCTCATCATAGGGGCTGGGTGGCGCGGTGCACCAGGGCGCCAGGCCCCCCAGGGGCGCCCCCGCGAGCCCGCCGGCATACCAGACACCCCCTCCCTAACCCGCCCCCATGGACAGGTGGGCGGGTGGGTGCGCCGGCGGGCGAGCTGTAAGCCGGCTGCCCTCCGGAGCCCCAGCTGGAGCGCTGGGAAGGGCACGCAAAGCCCCGCGCCGCTCCAGCGCCATGCCCCTCATCCCCCGCTCGCCCACCTCCCTCCCGCGCTGGCCACCCCTCGGGGGATGAGGGGCGTGGCGCTGGAGCGGCGCGGGGCTTTGCGCGCCCTTCCCAGCGCTCCAGCTGGGGCTCCGGAGGGCGGCCGGTTTGCAGCGCCACGCCCCTCATCTCCCGCTCGCCCACCCCCCCTCCCGAGGGGCGGCCAGCGCGGGAGGGAGGTGGGCGGAGAGGCTGCCCACCGGGGGCGCCATAGGATCATCGCGCCAGGGCGGCTGATCCCTTTAAGACGGCCCTGCCTACAGGGCAAGAAGGCAGTAG
The DNA here is from genome assembly GCF_009819535.1 of Lacerta agilis. Taxonomy (NCBI): domain Eukaryota; kingdom Metazoa; phylum Chordata; class Lepidosauria; order Squamata; family Lacertidae; genus Lacerta; species Lacerta agilis. Next base: position 14,147,624 of record NC_046316.1, read on the forward strand.
CTTGGCCCTTTACTGGCATATACCGTCTAAATCTGAAAGTAGTATATAGACATCTTGACTAGTCAGTGGGGTAGTCAGGCTGTCCTACTCACAGGTGAACAGTCACAGAGACTCAAACATAGACAATAATTCTAGAAAAGCACAGCTATCTAGAAGCCAAGCAAAAAAAAAAAGAACAATCCAAAGCACTCACCTTGTGGTACAAAACCATACCAGACAAGTTACAGAGGGGAACACTGACTGTTCCATTACTGGTCCTGAAATGACACGAAGGCAATAGTAGGCTTTTCCTCCATAAGTTTGTCTAATCCATTTTTAGAGTCATCTAAGCTAGTGGCCTTCACCACATCTTGTGGCAGTGAATTCCATAGCATATGCTGTGCAAACAAGCATTTCCCCAAAATGTTCTGCTTCTTTCTCCTCCCACAGATACCAAGGAAGAAAACAGAGAACTCTTTCTTGGCAACTGAGCCCTATAGTTCTAAATATTAAGCTTTCACTATAATTAAGAATGCAAAATGGAAACATTTTGTTTTGAAATGTTTGGGGAAGCTGCTATTTATGAAGTGATTTGCAGATTACCAGTACGTTCAGTCTAGAGGCAAAATGAACAATCCCAAGAGCTTAAAAGACATAACAGTATATTTAGTTTACAACAAAACCAAAACACACCTGCTTATGTACGAGGTTGGTTTCAGACAAGTGTTGAGCCGACAACTCATTTTTGACATAGCTGCATGGAAAAAGTTGCAGGGAATTGAGATGCATTTTTGAGATGAACCATTTTGGAAAGTTGAGTGCCTCAGATTTAATGAGACATGGACAGGGGGGGTTGTGTGATGTGAGGAGAGCCCCAGGGGCCAGACAGGGGAGACCTGGAGGGCTGCATATGACCTCTGGATCTGAGGTTCCCCACCATTGGTATAGACTCTTGGGCATCCTTGGTTAGTAGATGCAGAATCCAGAATTCTGAGTGACACAGATTCCATTCAGCTGTTACCAAACAAAGGAGCTGCAGGGCTGCACCTTTAGCCTTACCTCCTTGCTAAAGACTCACCCTACAGCCCTTTTGTACTCACATTGCCTCTTCATGCAAGCAAACAGCTACAGTGCCACTCAGTGTTCGCACGTTAACAACAGTGAAATTGAAACATGGAATGTAATACGGAGCATCCTCTTGGGTAGGCAGTCTTGTTCCATTTCTAAAGGCAAGCTTTTGAATCTTGTAGCAATATTTGGCGCAAAAGAGTTAGAGCACAGGCAAAGGGTCATGCTAGCTTTTGACAGTGTAAGCTCAATCACTGGGTTAGCGAAATAGTGAGGAGGAGGAGGAGGAGATGCTATCAAGGCGATGAGCACAAGGGTCTCTCTGACTTGGAGGAATGGGCAGAATAGGATGACCCTGCTGTTAGACCACGTACTGTTATTTGTCACTGCCCTGACTGACAGGCTTCTGCAAAAGAGAACATAGAAAGGTCATTTGTGTCTTTGAGTGTTGTTTATTTTCTCAATTATTTTGGGACTGTGCACAGTCTAGTCTCAGAGCCTTCTCTAGGAATGGAATATACATAACATCAGCCCCTGTGACTAGCAATATGAAATTGTCCAGGGGTCATGAATGATGGGCATTCTGACTTTGCATATTCAACAGAGCAGTATCATCAACGTATTGCACTTCCTAGATACAGGGGTGGGGGGACAGACTGCAAGGATCCTGTCTTGAAAATAGCCATCCTACTCAAGATTTGGGTACAGGCAGATTAACCAGTTCCCCTTCCACCTCTGTAAAGGTCATTATTGTCCCTATTTTATAGAGAGGAAACTGAACCTGAGTGTTGGCTTCTTGGGTAATATCATTCCAGGTGTCCCAATCACTTCATATCCAGGGTACTGCTAGTGGACCTGATGATGCCACATGGTTAATGGTCTCTGGAAGACTCAGAGCCTGGAGCAAACAAGCGTCTTCTCTGTTTACAGTGATAATTGCTATGGCTCTCTCAGCAGCTGGGACAATATGAATCCCTACCACTGAGCCGCAAAGGCATCCTTGGACTTCTGGTTTACAACAGCAGGTGAAGAAGAAAAGTTGTAACTGCATAGACACCAAATGTTCAAAAGTTTTAAGATTTAGGGCATATATCAAAAGCAGGAGATAAATGAAGATATAATTTAGGTGGCCACTCTGATGGATCAGAATGCCAGAACTCACCTTTCTCTCCATTTAAATATTACAGAGTAATAAGAACTGTAAATTTGGAACTCTGGCTAGAGAAGACATTTCAACTGCAATTTAGCGTCAGGTTGATAATTCCTACTAGAATAACTTTTAAAAGGACAAAAAAAAGTTCAGTGAAATTGTATACAATTTTTAATGTATTTGGAAAATTTGAGCAGCAAGGCATCATTAAAAGTGATAAATGAGAAAAAGAATGAGCAAATGATGTTGTGTGGTATATGACTGAGCTTGTACAAAAGGTGAGAAGAGGAACTTAGGATCTAAAATTTGATGCCAAAGAGACAGCAAAGGGACAAAAGGAAATGGAGGCGAAGGGTAAACCAGAGAATATATGTTTAGTAGAAGTGACAAAAAAGGAGGTAGTTGGTTTCTAGTGAAAGTGTTCTTTGTAATTTACTTTTGCAATTTTTTTTTAAAAAACTGAATTTAACTTTGAAACAAATCCACAAAATTGGGGTACCAAAGGAACTGAAAGCAGCTTAAAAATGCAAAGCACATTTTCCCTTTCACCTCCCCATCCCTTCTGCCTTGCTTCTAATGTTATTGTGCTCCTCTCATTTTGACTTATAATGCATGCTCTGGTGAATGACCAAGGTTTAAGCATTCATTCAAGATTAGCATGTATAAGAAATGTAGGATACTTTCATTAATTGGATTAGGGTTATATGTGTTTCATTTAAAAGCTGCCGTGATCACTAATGGAATGACCTTGAAGTCATTATCTGTTAAGGAGCCCGAGACAAGATTGTTCTTCATGTTCCAGTTGTATTTGTCATTACTTGAAAGTGTAGCGTTCATATAAAATATTGCTCCCACGCTATAAATGCATTTATTGAGATTTTTAACCCACTACACAGCAAGAGTATTTCTTAGGGAGCAATATAAAACCTGCAGAATACAATTTCTTTTCCTCTTGTCCACTTAAACACACACACAGACACACACACACACAGAGAGAGAGAGAAATGTAGCCCAAACATGATCATTTTAAAGTTCCATTTATATAATGAAAATGTTAAGTATGTGCTGAAATCTATTTCATTGAAACCAATGGGATGTTACATTTTTACCTTGACTGGATTGTGTCCAGTGTATAGAATAGCTGTGTACTTTTAAAAAAGGGTTCATATAACAGTTTTTTAATTCTTAATATTAACTCCCCCCCCCCTTGCTGATACTCAAATGGTGCAAGTACCTTTTTTGCATACACATATGAGCAGACAGAAAGGGTGTAAAATGCTAAATTTGGCTATAACTAACATTACAACTTCAAATTCATGAAATGAAACCTTATGATGTATGCATATGAAAGGATCCTCAAAATTCAAGTTTTGTGAGTAATCTTACAATGTTTCTCTCTCTCTCTCTCTCTCTCTCTCTCTCTCTCTCTCTCACACACACACACACACACACACACACACACACATTTAAATGTTGAGTTTTTAATTTCATGTGATTTTTGGTTTAAGCTCTTGCTCATACTTTGGGATGGCCAAGTGCCCTGGTAAACACCACAAAGTTTTCGCCATTAGGGAAATGTGCAGTGCACACAACCCAACTACCCCGTCATGATCCAGACTTCGGTTAAGAAGTGAATTCAGTTTAAACACAAGAACATAAGAATAGCTGGCTGGATTAGACCAATAGCCCATCTAGTGAAGCACCCTCTTCTCACAGTGGCCAACCAGATGTCTGTGAGAAACCAGCAAGCAGAATATGAGCACAAGAGCACACACACCCCATTCCCATGGTTTCCAGCAACTGGTACTTGGAAACACTGCTGCCTCCAACTGTGGAGGTAGAACATAGTCATCATGGCTGGTATCCATTGATAGCCCTCTCCTCCAGGAATTTGTTGAACCCTCTTTTAAAGCCATCTAAGTTGGTGGCTATCACTGCCTCCTGGAGGAGCTTTGTTGGATGTGGCTCAGGAAACAGGCACCTGTGCAGTAAGCTACTGTCCATCCAATGCACTGAATTCTTGGTCATCTTGCTCTTGTTCTGAGATTGAATCCAAAGAACTCTGAGCAGGATAGTGAGAAGGATACTGTATAGTATAAATAATTGTGGAAGAGCTCATGCAATGTTGGAATAGGAAGGATTCATAGTTCCAGTGCTTCTACAGGACCAAATAGTTGCACAAACTCTTACACAGGCAAAAGAGCTTACAGTATTTGACTTTTATTTCCCCTAGAAAAGCCCCAATACAGGTTCTAAAATGCCCCCTCTTCACTTAAGCTGCTCTCCCAGCCCACATGGACCTCAATACTTGATGTCACAACCATGCAGGCAAAACTTGAATGGGTGGCTTTGTTGTACATGCAGAGTAAAGAATGGATGGAGGTGGCCCATTATGTTCTATTGTTTGACCATGGTTGTAGAGGTGACCCTGCCAACAGCAAATCTTATTCAGTTGCTCTTGACCATGGCTTCTGCCTCCATTGTTAGAGGCAGTATGCTTCTGAATACCAGTTGCTGGGAAATGCAGGAGGAGAGACTTCTCTTGTGCTTAGGTCTTCCTGCTTCATGGTTTCCTACAGGCATCAGCCTGGCCAATGTGAAAACAGGCTAATTGAGTGGATGACCCATTGACTTGATACAGCAGGCTGTTCTTATGCCCTTATATATGTTTTTATTATGTATTTTGTCTTTTTATGTTGTTAACTGCCCTGAGATCTTTAGATGAAGGGCAGTATACAAATTAATTGAATGAATGAATGAATGAATGAATGAGTGTTGTTATGCTTTATTTCACTGTGTTCCAACTAAGCACTTGTTTCACTGTGCCTGGCATCAGTGCTGGAAATGAGCCAATCTGGGAGAAAAGTGGCAGACGGCATGGAGGTATGGTTGGAGAGCCAACACAGCACCCAACACTTTCCTGCTTGTGCACAATTTTCAAGTTAAAATAAGACTCTTCACCCTGTTTAACAGAATGGGGCAGGCTGATGAACAAACGTTTTTGGCTGTCCTGTCGTGGCATGTATGACTTCAGTGGTTTACTCCAGAAATTGTCCATACTTTTGGTGAGATCTGACCTCCTCATGCAGGTAACAGAGACAAGAATGAGTGATAGAATAAATTGCACCACTTCAGACCACAGGTGGGAGGTTCCAGTTTTGAACATTCTTCCATATAAAAAAAACTCCCCACAAACAGAACGTTAGCACATCAAGGAGAAAGATTCTGTCCCAGCCCATTGTCATCTCTTCTTTGTTTTGTTTTCAGGGAGCATTTTAAAATACAGAAGCTTTCAAAACTGATTGCCACCTGCAGTCTGAATTGAGAGAGTGCATTCCACTCAGCACTCCACCACCTCATACTGGAGTAGCCTAGGCAAAAACCCTGTGTGTGTTTTTATAAATTAAAAAAAAATCAGTATTCTGTCCCCTTAGATTGAAGCTTCTTATATGACAGCTATGCCAGATACTGTCATCTCCTTTGGAATATTTTGTAAAATATTTCCCCCCTATTGGAATTAATTGTGAACATTCATTAAGGCGTGGAGACAGATGAAATATTTCAGGTGAATCATCAGGTCTAATATGAAAAAAGGCTTCTGTGGCGATGGATTAGGCTCTTGATTTACAGGGAGAGTTGTCTGTTATGAAGATATACACGCTGGGATTTATTATCAAGAATCTGTTTTTAATTTTGGAGATTGTTTACCCTTAACTACTGCATGTCAGAACTCGGGGACAAATTTCTGCTTAGCATTTAATTTCAGATACTTGCCACAGTGGGCAGTAAAAAATGGGCCCCTGGAATTTGTGGCATCATTATGAATCTCTCATTCTGGCAGGCCCTGGAAGTAGTTTGTCTTTGAAATCTCCTTGGTACTTGTTAACCCTGCTCTGACATGTAAGAGCTATCGTTTATTTATTGGACTTTGCCCATTTATGAAAAAAGTACAAGAATTATTAATGGTTTAGTATCTATTAATGCATTACTTGGGTGGAATTCAAACTCCAGTATTTATGGTAAACCCCTTTTATAATAAAGCATGCATAGAAATAGAGGAATGCTGATTCGTAATGTTGGAAAGGGTCTGTTGCTGTTGGAACAACTGTCGGTAAAATATGATCTGACCAGCTTTTTTATTTATAGCTATAAATAAGAAATAAGCAGTCTGGGTATGAGGGGAAATGATTAAGAATATTTGTGTAGATAATAAAGACTAAATAACCTGATGCAATGAACCGTGTGTTCAGTATATTGCTGTTGAGAAACTGATGTTCTCTGGGAAGGCAGGGAGAGTCTACATTTTCTGTGTTGAAATAGCCAAGGGTCCTTGGATCACAGAAGTGATTGTCCGCATTAGGGACAATTCATAATGTATATTATGGATAGCAAAGTTTGGGGGGTAGGAAAGATGTGAAAAAAGAGGAATGTATAGGTTGGTTAAAATGGGGCAAAATTCTGGAGAAGGGAGAGGGATGGGATTAGGCCAAATGGGGTGTCCCAGGTTTTCTTTTTTCCCCTTTTTCTTTTTTTCTAGCTCTGTTGGCTTTGACTTAGAAAGCAACACTGTACTTATTGGAACAAAAAAAAAGCATTTATTAAGTCAAATATTAATCTTTAGAATATTCATCACCTGGGTTCAATATGAACAATGGTAATCAAATTGTATGGCTTCTTGTACAAAGGTAGAGCCCATCCATCACAAAGCTTGGCCTATAGCTGTATATCAATTTTCAGCATTAAAGTTACACAGTATTATCTTAGCATTAGGTTAACTGTCAAATAAAAATAAAAATTAATAAGCTGGAAAAAGGAAAAGACAAGGCATCCCTCATTTAAACCCCTTAACCAGAGCCAACCATAATTGAAATGTCTTTTTCTGAAATGTTAGCTTTAATTCAACTGAGGTTCACACCTCAACATATTTTTATGATTGTTAAATACTTCTGGAGGTGCAGAAATCATCAGGTTTTAATGTTCACATGATATTAATTCTGTCTCTGCCCAATTGTTGCATTGTAGTATAACTTGAGGATGAAATGGACTTCCGGAAACCAGTTTGACCTTGAAACTTGTTTTTCAAAATGGAGATAATAGAGCAATTCAGAGGTTTACTCTGGACTTTGTGCTTGCAGTCACCCTTTGTAGGTTTGTGTAAAACTGTAGAACTGCCAAAAAATGGGAGGGGGGAGAACCTGCCCTAGGAAGGCTTACAAAGATTATGAATGCAATTTTCAGAATCCTGAACATGGTGGCTCCAAGTGTTTTTTTTCCGGAGAGGTATACTTATTCAGAACTTACTGAATCAGAAATTTCAAACAGCTTTCTATGCACACCCACGATGGACCTATGGGGATGTGCTGATTCAAAACTCTCTTGTGGCTGCTGAGTGCAGGACCTGTTCATTCCTGAACTAGAAACAGGTTTGAAGTGGTAGAGAGGCTTGCCAAATAGCATCACGTATGATGGGGTAGCCAACACAGTTCTCACCAGATGTTAATGGAACACCCCTTCCATCATCCCTGACCACTGGCCAAGCTAGCTGGGGCTGATGATATATATATATATAGTCTATCCCTGGCATATGATGTGGGATTCCAGTTACAGAGGTGACCAACTCATGCTTTCACACACATACACAAACACACAATCTTTATTTTATTTTTTTAAGGTGATCATAGGTGAATCAGGTACCCATGAATTCAGTACTCAAAATGGATTGCCTGTATCAAAAATGAAATTAACTTTTTGGTGGCAGCAATTCACATCCTTCTTAATAAGGATGTCAGACATAGCTGTCAAGTAAGAGGGGCAGAAAGGGCACATGTATTAATGCTTTGGATACTGATTTCCCTGGGAAATGTGAACTCCCCTATTAGATACAGGGCTGCTGGTGGCACCATATGCTCACTGGAAATATGCATAGGAGGCTTTTGGTTACCAGTGAGAGATTCCCCTCCAAGCAAATACCAGCTTTAGAAGAAGAATTCTCCAGTATGTAAACCTCTCAACTGAATGATCATCAATGAGGCATTGTGATTAAAATGTCTGACTAGGACCTGTGAGACTAAGCTCAAATCTCCATGCATCTATTGAAGCACCTTGGGGCAGTCAATGCCTCTCACCCTAGCCTAACTCACAGGGTTGTTGTGGCAATGTATGCCATCATTAGCTCGAAGAAGAAGAAGAAGAAGAAGAAGAAGAAGAAGAAGAAGAAGAAGAAGAAGAAGAATGGATGTAAATGCAATAAATAATAATATAAATTATATCTGGAACTGAATTTTTCTGGAACTGTGGACGAATGTCAAGAATTGGGGGAATATTTTGTTTTTAACCAAGCACAGGCAATCCTGTGTAGTATTATAGTAGTACTTACCACATATTTGAGTTCCTGAGTGCTTCACATACATTATGCCAGGAATCTTCAAAATTGTTTGCCAGAGGCCACTCGGGGAGTGTGTGTTAGAGGGAAGTTCTGAACTGGGAGCTTCCTGATTTTACAACCTAGTCCAATAGTGCTGTGCAGGCAGGAAGCAGTGATGGACATCAACTTGGATGGCTTTAGACAGATACATGGTGGAGATGGCTACTAGTTCTTGTGCTCATGTTCTGCTCACTGGTTTCCCACAGGCATCTGGCTGGCCACTGTGAGAACAGGATGCTGGACTGGATGGGCAACAGGCCTGATCCAGCAGGCTATTCTTATGTTCTTATTTGGGGTCAGAAGTCCAGGTCTCCACTAAGCAGCACAGTCAGGAGTTGCTCCAACACAGCAGAACTGGCTCAATGCATATCATGAAGTGATATGGATTGCCATCTACAAAGGGAGAGAGCATAAGACTGTTAAGTCCAGAGTCTAAAATTATCCAACTGCACCATTGGCTCAGTTTCCCCACCACTATGTTAAACTAGTTTCCAGATCTTTTATCCTCAGACCAACAAGCAAGTGGATTTCGTGTCCTGCAGGTGTTCATCTCTGAACCAAAAATTAAAGCCTTTAGATTCTCTACCATAATTTTATGAGCTTACTCATACGATCTTAAGGCTTTTGTGACCTCATAGGAAAGTCATGTTCTGCTATTTGGGGACCATTTGAAATATTAATGACATAACACACATCGGTTTTGCTGGCAGACCTATTCTACCTATAAGCCTGCTTCAAAAAGGCACTGGGTGTTTTCCCCCTGTTCCCTCCCCCCTTTTACCTCACATTTTGTCCCTTTAGAAATTATCATGACGCATGTCAGGCGCTTTCACACAGAAGGAAAAAAGTCACATTAGCTTCCAAGTTTCTGATTGTCTAAATAACACAGTAACTCAACATACAGCTGTCTGGCATTTTGACAGTACAATAACCCATAATTCCTTCTGCCACTCAACACTTCAAGGTTAGCATTTTGTAGTTTGCTCTCAAGGAGCATTCATTTAAATTTTCAAGAGGCAAAGTGTTGAAATGCTGCATTATACCTCTTTAGATATATTTTTATTTACTTTTCTGGTGTCCAATTTTTTCCTCCTCTCCTGGTATTTTCTCTCTCTTTAAGTTGCCAGTGAAGGAGTTAAGTATTCTCCAAACTCTCTCTATTAATTTTTGTATTTAATATAATAAACATTAACACTATGCCTTGCTATAGCAAGGGCATATAATAGTAAGATATTATTTAGATTTGTAAACTGTAGGGAAAGTCAGAAAAAAATGAATATAGACATGCTGATTTGGCAAATGGTTTGTTTAACGTGAGCTATGGTGTGAGCTTGGCTTGGGAGAGACCGATTACTGGAATGGTTGTGGATGGGAGAAAAGCATGGGATTCTTTCCTGAATGACCTACTTTGAGAAACAGTAATATTTGGTCATCTTAAACTTCTGTATCACATCACATAGTTTTACCACACTAGAATCTCAACAGTTTTATTGGAAATTGGGAGACAGTCTCTCACTAGGCAAAACTTGGTATGTTTTACCCAAGATCAGTTCCTTAGAGAACTACCATTTCCATGAAGGAAACGACAAGTACCCCATAGGGGTATGACTATGGAAGTGCCTAGCATTTCCTTTGACATCTAGTTTTCTGTGTGAAGTGGGGTGGGGCAGAGGGGCATTGTAGGGTGTGCAGTTATGTCAATCGTCAACTGCATTCTAAAGTGAAAAAGCTGAGACCTAGGTCTGTCACATCATTGAGAACTAGGTCACAGTATTATGTCTCACTTATGAGTGTACCTGAGCCTATTTCATTACTGTGTAAACCCGACACACATCTGGGCTCTCTGCTGTGTGTACATGTTCTACAACAGAAATGTGCAAAATCCACACAAACTTCACACATTTTCCACCTGCGGCAGATGCAGAGAACTGAGCCCTTCCACACCCATGCCTCATCTCTCTATATGCCTTCCCCACTTGGCAGGCTACTGATACTTTATAGTGCTCCGCATCTCAAAAAATAACTGCTGATTCTGTGTCATGTGGTGAAGGAAACATTGCCATGTTCTGAGCTATGGGGAATTATCAAAGAAAGCAAGGTGAATACATCTCCATGCACTAAGTTAAAAGGTATAGGACCCCTGGACAGATAAGTTCAGTCAAAGGCAACTATGGGGTATGGCGCGCGTCTTGCTTCAGGTAAAGGGAACCAGCATTTGTCTGCAGACAGCTTTCCGGGACATGTGGCCAGCATGACTAAATCGCTACTGATGCAACAGGACACCGTGACGGAAACCAGAGTGCATGGAAACGCCATTTACCTTCCCGCTGCAGCAGCACCTATTTATCTACTTGTGTTGGTGTGCTTTCAAACTGTTGGCAGAAGCTGGAACAGAGCAACGGGAGCTCAACCCATTGTGGGGATTTGAACTGCCAGTCTTCTGATTGGCAAGCTCAAGAGGCTCAGTGGTTTAGACCACAGCGCCACCCGCATGGACTAAGGATCTGTCAGGTAACAGTGCCTTTCCTGGGTTTCAGTTTGGCTAGTGCTTTGCTCTTATGTATATGTAGCATCATGGGACCTTTGTTAAGTTTTAAGCAACATACAAGATGCACAGTTGTGGATTTAAGCACAATGGCTGCAAGCAAAAACAAAAAAACAAAAATGTGTTACTATATGTTGCAGAGGTTTTTTATTTTCAATGGCTCTTTGTCACTATGCTCATGTGCATATGTTATGTAGGTGGAATGAGCAAGATAAATCAGATGAGTAAATAATACTTTTATCTACATCTCACTAGTAACAATGAACATATTTTGGTATATTGATTAGGATAACATTTGGGATATGCTTGACTGCCAAATGTGTTGGCCATGCAGTAGTTCAAACTTAACAAACCCTGGACCTGCTTTCATCCTAACTTACAATGTGCAGCCCCATTTAAATTGTTTAATATGTTATGCCAATTTTTCTCCTTTTCTTTCTAAGATGAGCAAACACAGCAAGGGCCCCTGCGATTTAAATAGTTGTGTGGACCATCTCTGCAAATAAGGGATGAGAAAATCTCCCCCTGTTGAAATTCTCCCAATCTGCACAATGATAAAACCCTGCCCTCCTTTGCATCTAGTAATTCTCCTCTTCTGCATAGCAAGGGTGCTAAACAACAGGGAAAGGATGGTGACACACACCTCTGATACAATCCACTTATGGTTAAGGGCTATGTTCTCACCCCACTTGTGGATCTTCACTCTAGACTCTAGAGCAGGGGTTGTCAACCTGGTCCCTACCACCCACTAGTAGGTGTTTCAGGAGTCTAGGTGGGCGGTAGGGGTTTCTACGGCATAAGCAGAATCCTCCTTCCATCAAGCACTGGTGGGCTGTAAGGAATTTTTACCATCAAGAAAGATGCATTAGTGGTCGGCAGGCATAAAAAGGTTGACAACCCCTGCTCTAGAGTATTAGATGTGGACTTGAGAGACAGAGATTCAAATTCATGCTCAGCTGTTAATTTTCCTCCACAAACAATCCATTTGCAACCCCATTAACTGAGAAAATCACATTGATGAAATTTGGGGTGGTCTACCAGCATACAGTTCTTTCTCACCATTTGAAATTTAGTATGACATCCCAGTACAGTGGTACCTCGACTTACGAATTTAATCCGTTCCGAATGCACATTCGTAGGTCGAAAAATTCGTAAGTCGAGAAAAGTGATTTCCCCATAGGAATGCATTGGAAACGAAAAATTCGAAAAATTCGTAGTCGAGTAAACCGCATCTAAAATTCGTAAGTCGAGTAAACCCCATCTAAAACCGCCAACGGATGTCCTTCAGATGTCAAAAAATTCATAGGCGTGCGGGCACTTTTTTCATTCGTAAGTTGAAAAATTCGTATGTTGAGTAATTCGTAAGTTGAGGTACCACTGCATATTGATCAAAAAGCCACAGTTCAATAAAACAACATGTTACTGCACTGTGACATGAACACTGGTAACCGGGGCAGATTGTAAGATTATAACAAGTAAAAACCGTCATAAAAAACCCACTGAATGCAGCCTGGGTGACCTGTTGTTGTTGTTGAGTCGTTCAGTCGTGTCCGACTCTTCGTGACCCCATGGACCAGAGCACGCCAGGCACGCCTAATTTTCATTGCCTCCTGCAGTTTGGCCAAACTCATGCTAGTTGCTTCGAGAACACTGGGTGACCTAGGGTTAGTCATTTTTTAGTTTAACCTCTCACTGGATTGTTGTGGTGACAACATGGGTAACGGTGGTGGAGAAGAACCATGTACAAAGTCCTCCATGTAGAAAGGATGGGGAAGAGGTGTAATAATATGAGTAAAAGTGCTTTCTCCAACTGGATCTAAACCTTAACTGAGAATTGGGAGAAATCATAATAAAAAAAAATACAAATGATTCTTTAAAATGTTGCTGCTTCTTTTTTCTATGCAACTTGGAATAGCACTGAATATTTTCTGGAGCAATTTTTGCTTGAACAGGACAGCTGTATAACCAAGTAGCCCTTTAAATCCATCTGTGCCTTCCTTCTTCCTAGTATAAAAGAATGCAGGATTTCACTCTCTGTCTCTGTTCCAGCAGGAATATGTGCTGCTTAGGTATTCATTTCAGTGGCATTGACAATGCTGACAATATAATTGACCTAAAAAGTTCTGGATTTCCTGTTAATGCACTTTTAGAAATGTACATCACTACAGAAAATCATTTCTATCTACATTTTGCTTGATTTCCATTTTCAAGAAAAAAGGGTTTCATCATTATTATTCTATTTGAATAGCACTGATATCTTGAGAGATGGAAGGAGACTTCTATTGTATGCAGGAGTACTTTATTTCGATATTTTCTTTGTCTGATTATACATGATAAACACACATTAGTGACATTCCGTGCATGTTTTGAAGATAAATGGAATATCTCTTTAAGCCATTCCTGACACTTCCTAACCTGTGGGTTTAATGGCATATTCTTTCTTTGATTCAATAATTTGTCTGTCAAAAAAGCTGTGCTGACATTCTCCTTGTTGTGGGACTGAAATGGAAAGAAATCTCTTATCTTTGAGATAATTTTTTTTTTAAATCGAGGTGAACATTTTAGGATAAAAAATGTTTTTTAAATCATTTTGGTGAGGGGGGGAAAAGATGTAAGTGTTGACATTATACCAAGTGCTGGATGGCAAGTGATAAAAGGAATAATATTATCTAAAACTCGAAGTCTTTCTTGAATTAATTAGGGAATGTGTGAAGTCTTTTTTTAAGGCAGTACCTCTACTGCTTCTTGGCATAAGTAGTAGCTCTGTCAACTTACAGATATAAATGTCTAAATAATGGACTTTGCCTGACTAATCTGTGACTTTTGGTTTTAGAAGTATCAGTGATAATCTTAGTGTTTATTTCAGTTGTTCCTATGGCTTCTTTTTTCAGGTTTATAGCCAGAATGTAATGGTTTGTTTCATCCTAATATACAGTGGTACCTTGGTTACAGACGCTTCAGGTTACAAACTCCGCTAACCCAGAAAAGTACCTCGGGTTAAGAACTTTGCTTCAGGATGAGAACAGAAATTGGGCAGTGTGGCAGCGTGGGTGGCAGCGTGGTGGCAGCGTGGTGGCCCCATTAGCTAAAGTAGTGCTTCAGGTTAAGAACAGTTTCAGGTTAAGAACGGACCTTCAGAACGAATTAAGTTCTTAACCTGAGGTACCACTGTATAGAGAGGAATTTGTTGACATTATTGGAACAATATTGCACAGGTATCTTGAATCCTATAGGATTTTTAATCCTCATTTCTCTCTGGCATCCTAGTTGTAAAGTCAATTCCTGTCTGGTGTTGAGTAGGGCTGTTGTTACTATGGGCTACTTCACATTTTTGAGATATAGGTGCCCCTGTGTTGCATGTACCCTTTAAAAATGTGAGAGTGAGACCTGAAGGTGCATGTGCTCATTGTTGTGTTTTATGTTGTCTTGACTAATTTTCTTTCTTTCTTTAAAATCTTCTTACCCTGCTCTTCAGCTGAAAAGGCACCCAGACAAATGCACAGATGATGTAAAGTAAAACAAACCCTAACCCTGCCCTCAAACATACAGTCTAAAATACATGACACAAGAGCAAAAGGGGATGGGGGTAGAAGAGGAAAACAAGAATACTCTGGCACTAACCTGGTCCCCATTGATAAAGTTCATATGATGACCAGCCTGGATGGAAATAGTTCAGGGAAAGGAGAAGCTAGTGAAGTGGGTCCACTTCCTACTTGTGTTGCCAGCATAGCACATGTATAGAGTGTGCATATAGTTAAACTAGTAATGTACAATGTTCATGCCACATTTGAGACATTCACATGTCAATGTATTCGGGATATCTGCCACTGTGCCCATGAAAATGGGGCAGGCATTAAGCCACCATTTTGTGCTAAGCTTCAAATGGAGTGTTATGTTGTTGTGGTTGTGTTTTATTGTTGTTAATAATAATTTCATTCAAAAATTGCTGTCCCATGAGGCACCCTCAAGCAATTTACAAAATTTTACAATTTACAAAATAATTAAGACATATGTAAAACAGTTACATATATGAAATGTACATTTTATATACATATAAAAACTGTGTAGATATAATATATATATACGATATATATATATATATATATGTATGTATGTATGTATATATATACAGTTCAAACAACAACACATACATAAAATCTGTTCAGGTGCAATACAGATACCAACTAAACACAAAAGTAAAGTGTCATGTACTTGGCATTCAAGGAGTGCAGTGTATTGTGCGTCTTCCTGTCCCCTTTGAAACTGGATGTAGGGGCTGGTGTGAGACTTGTGTCCTTAATTGTGCACCTATCACCTTCGGTCCAGATCTTACAATGTGCTCAGAGTCTTTTCTTCCCCTTACTTTCAGTGGGTTCGACGGTCAAGCTATAGTATTTGAATTTAAAATGTAGTGCTTTGTACTGAATTTGAATGTAAAATTTCATTGTGAGATCTTGCTGTTCAAAGAAGATAACATATTACAAGCAAGCAATCAACAAACAAACAAACAAACAACAAACAGAATGTTGAACACACACAAAAAGGCCAAAATCATTTCTTTTCTCAGTTGAAAAAGAAAGACAGGAATGTCTCTCTCCATGATGGAGAACACCATGGGTAAGTAGTGTGGCATGGTTCTGCCCCACCCATATCCTGTCCTTTAAGATTACCCAGTTTCTCTAATTCTCAATCATATATAACAGCAATCACATCTTACCTACGTCAGGCTCGAAAACACAGGTTACAGATTACTGCACTGCCAGCAGTTAACACTTTAATACAGTAGCTCCCATCTCCTTACCATTGTTACCTCATCTCTGGCCATTTTCTGGGTTACATGACAGTCATCTCATTGTTGCATCATAGCCATCTGCCAATCAGAACCCACGTGGGTCAAGAACACTTTAAACACTGGCCTTTGTCATCCATCTGACAATCCATGGTTGCCTTGAGACCAGGAGCCTGTCTGTAACTAGATACAGTTACAGGTAGGTAGCTGTGTGGTCTGCCATAGTCAAAACAAAATAAAAATTCCTTCCAGTAGCACCTTAAAGACCAACTATGTTTGTTCTTGGTATGAGCTTTCGTGTGCATGCACTCTTCTTCAGATACCTGAAAGTAGCTCACTGTAAGTAGATACATTAGGACAGAAATGATCAGAAAAAATTTGCTTTATTTTCTTTCCTGCCCCATTCTGCCTTTTCCCATTGGGTCTCTTAAACAAGATTATTAATAAACTGTCTTGAAATTGGGAGCTGGAGTCTGATGTGTGTTTGTGACACCTTATAGGAGAGTATATCCCCCTACCCTGTGGCTCAGTCTCTTCCCATGCTACGCATTCATGTCTAGGGAGAATTGGAGGGGAACCAGCTAGTCTGCTCCCTATGAGGGATAAGCATGGGCTGTATGTTCCCTCATCTTCCTATCTAATAGGGAGCACTGAGAGACTTGTAGCACTGAGAATCACTCTCAGCTCAAGTTTAAAGCAGTGCAGGGTCATAGAATCATAGAGTTGGAAGAGACCACAAGGGCCATCCAGTCCAACCCCCTGCCAAGCAGGAAACACCATCAAAGCATTCCTGACAGATGGCTGCCAAGCCTCTGCTTAAAGACCTCCAAAGAAGGAGACTCCACCACACTCCTTGGTAGCAAATTGCACTGCCAAACAGCTCTCACTGTCAGAAAGTTCTTCCTAATGTTTAGGTGGAGTCTTCTTTCTTGTAGTTTGAATCATTGCTCTGTCTGGTGATAGCATACCTCAGTTTGGGTGCTTTTGAAACGCTTTGCTCCAAGTACTAATTTCCATAACATAGACATTAGCATTGAGATTTTAGCCTTATTCTGCAACACTACTTCTTTCCCCTCCCCTTCTCTTGGGTGTCTTCTTTTTTTTTTTGCTCTTCAGAATATGGCAACCCTACTTTTCAACCTTCTGAGGCCAAATGTTGGTTTGGGTGTTGGGGAGAAGCGAAAAGTGGGTGGAACAAATAATGCTATTTTTACTGTTTGGTGCAATAGATTTGTCTCCACACATATTCTTTATCTTTATTCAGGAAAGCAAAATGCATTATCATAGTTCAAAGACACATTCTAGTCTAGCAAAAAACCACTGAAGGAATATGCAAAGCAAGACTGGTGAGGGATGTAGCCTGAGGAGACTCCCGAGGGCCAGGTAAAGAGGCCTGAGTTCATATTTGGCCTCTGGGCCTGAAGTTTCCCGTCTCAGTATTCAAACTCTTTTGTTAATATTGTCATGCTAAGCTTTGCAGCAATCTTGTAAACTGGGCTCATTATTTTTATCCTTATATTATACATTGAGAGAGGTGGGGGTTTTCTAAGGCCTCCTGGGTGTTCTAGAACACACAAAGCAGCAAGTATGGGAGACAGATACCATACCCTACAAGTGTCCCAAATTTCCCAAGACACTCCCAGAATTACAGAAGCCATCCTGGCTTCTGATATGATCCTGGAATGTCCCGTTTTCCTCCCTCCAATGCCACCACTGCTGAGCCACAGTGCCGTGCAAGTCAGCTGCCTCCTGTAAGAACACAGCACCAAAAATTGCAGCCTCCAAATTCCTCTGATGAAAATTGGGATCCGTATCTTTTGCTGCTGTGCTGCCGCATGAGCAGCTGACTCATACACTACTGTGACACTAAAACACATGTGTCCCTATTTTTATCAAAGGAATGTTGGAGGGTATGGAGGTACCATTGTGCTAGCAGCAATGTTAGCTTAAGACCTGTTGTTCCAAGTGACACTCTTGAATGAGATTCTTTCTGTTGCCCTTCCTCTTGGCAAGCTACAGAGATTATTGGAAGAACATGCGGAAATACCTTTACTATATATTGAAATGAAACCTTAGCAGACCTTATAAAGCCCTTAAAGAAGGCAGTGGACATGATCCAGTGGGAAGTTCGTATGCAAGTGTATTGAAATCAAGGGGAGTTGCACCAGAGCAGTGGGACTGCACAAGAGCACTTTCCTCTGAATTGTTCCCAGTGTGCCAGTTTATATTAAACTTTACTGACGTTCTAGCAGAAGGTACGGTTGTAGCGGAGCTGTTTAGTGAATAACCAGGTGATGAAGCAACTACATAATGCCTTGGGGGGGGTATCCCTGGATAAACAAAGCAAATGCGTTCACATTGCCTTTTTCAGACATATGAATATTAATAATCATCTGTCTATGGCCTGTGTGTGTGTGTGTAAATCTTTAAATAGACTGTTTCAAAGGCCAGAACCTGCAATTTTAATTGATACACATTAGTCAGTGCAGCTTTTTCTGTGGTTGAATGGTTTTATCTCTTCTAGGCAATTCTTTTCAAGACTTATATCTCTGATAAAACCTGCATTTTAAAGGATAGAAGGTTCTTTTTTTATTGTAGCCAAAAAGGAGCCAAACATTTGCAGCTCAGATTAGATTGCCTTGATCCACTTGTTATCCTCAGCAAGAAATACAGAGTAGTTGTCCATGCAAAAAGTATGTGTGTATGTGTGTGTGTGTGTATGTTGCAGAACAAAGTCTATGTGTACATTACACTTGTAATTATGAGCAACCCCTTATTATGATGATTATTATTATATCAAAACACTTTAATATGTAGTCTTTATGTTCTCAATGTTTTCTTACTAATACTGCTATCCACCACCCACATGTATGTCTAAAACTGTGTTTAATTTTTCTCCCTTTTTCTGGCCACGTAGCTCAAGGCACCTTGATTCAACTGTCCCTTTGGATGTACCTTCTGTATCTCACATGAGCCAATTTCGGACCGTCTAAGTGCTCAAATTGAGCTATTTTGCTCTCTGTAAAAATAAACCCAGGACCATTATGTGTGATTTTTCATTCACACACACACACACACACACACACACCACAACACACACACTCCCCATTATTGTCTCCCTCCTCTCCTTTTCTCAGCAGCCCCCAGTGAATGCAGAGTGGCAACATTGTGGAGACCGTTGCGTTCACTCCAGGCATGTCAACTTCAATCTGCTGCGATTTTGGTGGTGAAATCTGTGCCATGGTGCGGGGCAAGAAAGGTCAACCCCCCATAATTGATGTTGCTTATTCATCTGCTTCCCGTGTAATTTTTTTCTCTCTCCTCTCTACACGCTGGCCTTGTTTGGATAAATTGTTTGAAGATTACTGTAGTCCTTAAAGCCGTAGACGCAGCTCCTGCCGCTGCCCAGCTCCAGTGTCCTTTGCTAGGCAGGAGGCTCTGTTTGGATGACACACAATGGCATGCACACACTCACAGAGGGAGGGAGGGAGGGATGGACGGAGGGAGGGGGAGAGAGAGAGAGAGAGAGAGAGAGAGAGAGAGAGCGAGAGAGAGAGAGAGGAAGGGTTCCCCCCCAAAGACAAAACCCAGAGGACATATTTGAGTGTAACAGTTGCGACAGTTTTTCAGACCCATTTACTATAAAATCTAAGTCGTGTTACACAATGTCTTAATAGCTATGAAAACCCAAAATATTATTTTAGGAAACGTTCGGCTGAACCATGGGTGAAAGGGCAGGGGCTGCAAGAGACTGAGAGAAAGGGAGAAGTGATATTTGAATTCCCTTATTGACAGTTTTCAATTATTTCAAGGAGGTGGAAAACCTCTAATTGATTGATGACTGATGTGGCAATTTATCCTATTTTGGGGTCATTACCTTTATTCTGCTTATGGCAGCAAATGACTTCATTTACTCTCTCTCTCTCTCTCTCTCTCTTTCTATATATATATATATATAATATATTTACTGAGCTGATCTCTTTCGCACTTGAGGGGCCTTAGCCATGGATCTGAAAGAAATCAATGGTTACTTAAATGGCAGGATTTCAATGAATGTAAATGAAAGAGATTTTGAGTACTGCAAATGAGTAATAAAATATATTTTTTAAAAAATATATAGTATGTATCCTTGTGATTGCAGCCATGAAACAGAAAAGATGCATATTGAACTCCTTATAAAGGAAGCTTTAAAAAAAACACAACAATAAAACAAAACAAAACCCAGAAAGGGCTACCTTCTGTAGATTAGAAGACAGGATGGGGGAGAAGCTCCCATCACCCAGTAATCCTGCCTGTAGATTGAATAAAATAGTTTTTGAAATCATTGTTTTGATTCCCATTGACTGAAGGCTGGAGTAGCTTTATTGGTTTAAGCTGTTAAGTCTGCCGCAGTTTAAACACTTCTTTCCTGGTGCGCCCCTGCTTCAATGACCTTGAGATGCGTTATCTTAAGTCGTTGTTTTGTTTTGAAAGAAACTTGTATTGCTGTAGATGCCCAAGGCTGCTTGATGGTTTAAAGTGCATATATTATTATTATTATTATATTATTATTATTATTATTATTATTATTACAACATGCATAGGAACAAATAAGCAATGTCCACACATGCATAGCTGTCAAGTTTTACCTTTTCTCATGAGGAAGCCTATTTGGCACAATGGAATTTCCCTTAAAATAAGGGAGAACTTGACAGCTATGCACACATGACAGAACTTTTTCTTTCTTGTAAAGCACAAAGAGAGTGGTGTACAACCCACTATTTTTAGCATATTTGAGGAGAAGTGTATTCAGAGGTTATACTGGGAATTGAGAGTTTGGGTTTCACATCCCTTCTCAGCCAGTGGATTACCATGGACAAAGTGAACTTTCCCTTTCTTTCCAGGGTTTCTTCTCATTTTCCCCCTCCCCCCCTAGGGATACTGTAAGGACAAACACTATAAGGAATACAACGCCTTTGATTTATGAAAACATACCGCTTACCCCTTTTTTATATGAAACCCTTCAACAAACCTGAAATAACATTCATTTAATCGAATTATATTAATAATAAACTAAGCACAACACTACACTGCAAATATAAAAGCAATATATTCAACTGCACATCTAAATAAGTGCATTTTAGAATCTTACCTGCATATTAAATGCTATTAAAAATAATTGCTGTTGCCGTTGGTTGATATTACTATTGTTAGGCTCCAATTTGTTTTCAGAATGATTTTCTTCAATAAACACCCCTTGAAGCGGGGGGACAGGGCCATGCACAAATTTCTCTGCCTTAAAGATGTAATGATAGTAAGAAGCTAAAATCCTGTGTTTGCTAAAGAATCATTACATTAGCAGGAATAACAGGGTAAAGGAAATTTCTTCTGAAGCTGAAAGTAATTGACAATAAAATTCAGACAACCAAAATTATATAGAATGCTCATTTTGCTGAAACAAAAGACCAAATTTATAAGCTGTGTTTGCAGGTTTACTCGAATACAAATTGTTCTTTTCATAGAGATATTGGTAACGCACTAACTGCATTATGTAGTGACTAATACACACAGCGATCCTTCAAATTTAGTGCTATCACCACCACAGCACAATATTTTTCAATAATATCCCCCCACCTTTCTGTTATTTTTCATGTTTTCAGTGATTAAGTTACAACTGTGTTTTGTACAGTAATTTATTGTGGGGCGGGGGATACCTAGGAGCTGGCATTTTCCTTCTCAGTCTCCAGTGGAAAAGTCCCTATCAAACTTCTCTTTAAAAAGAGTTTTCTATTGCTTTTTGATGCAGGATTAATATAGATACAATATAGTCTACACAAAGAGCAGGTAACACAGTAAAAATAATAAGTCCATTGCGTTGTAAGACTTAAGATTGTGCCTGGGGAATAAACTTGTTTGAACGCTGGCAGGCAGGGGAGAGAGGAGAGAGAGAGAGAGAGAGAGAGAGTGAGTGTGTGTGTTTGCTTGCTTGGCTGGTGGTGATGGAGAATCCTGACTAGAAGCCAAAAACTCTCCATCTCTGCTCCTTTTCCATGTGCATGCTTTTGTCTAAATGTTATGTTACATGGGTTTATGAATACTGTATGCAGATCCCTTGTGTGCAAACTGAAATTGTACACTCCAGGAGCTGTTCTACTGTGTAATCTGCTGTAGAGATAGCCTTGCTCTTGCAAATTCATCATAAGAGAAAGTGGACCGATAAGCCTTACCTGCGCTATAAATTTAAAGCAATATCATACCACTTGAAGCAGTCACAGGTCCCCCCCCCAAAGAATCCTGGGAACTGTAGTTGTTAAGGGTGTTGACTGAGGTACTTTGCTTCCCATGGAAGAGCTCATTGAAAGTGGGGAAAGGAGAAGATTATTTTTAAAAAATGTAAGGGGGGGAGTGGAAGAGAAAAAAAGTAGCCTCGTGGGGCAAAAGCAGCAGGCAGCTGTTCTGGTGGTGCTTATGGACTGTGGGCATGTGTGGAGTAGTGTGGGAAGAAGCAGAAGGTCCACCTGTTTTGCTGCTGGCCAGCCATGTGGAGCCGTAGGCAGGAAGTTACTTTTGTGTTGTGGAGGGAGGAAAATCATGGAAATCACCTTTCTTTCCTTTTCCTGCTTGCTAGTCATGTGGCAGGCAGCTGCTTGAAGGGCTTTTTGAAAAGTGAGGTGAAGGAAGAATTCAGTAATAATGCTGCTGTGTTTGCTTTGCTGAAATAGTAGAAAAACAAGAACTCAGGCCACAATGATGATTCAATTGATTCAAGTTTTTCAAGTCTCTTATGAATAGATTTATTTCTTAAAGTTTATATACCAGGTGAAATTAATGTGCCAGGACAAGGCCCTGTTTTGGTGATTCTTCTTCAGCTAATAGAGTCTTAAGGTTGACATGTACTGGTTGCTTTGCTGCCTGAATATCAGAGTGAGGGGAGGATATGGCAACGTTTTCTTGGTTCTGTTGCATGCCAGACGCAGTACAGAGGCATAATCGTTATCTTCATTAGTGCCTTTTTCTGGCTTGTTCCAATGTTGTTGGGAGAAGGAGGGGCCCAAGGAAGTATTATTATTATTATTATTACTACTACTACTACTAGTAGTAGTAGTGTAGTAGTAATACTAGTACTACTAGTACTACTACTATGACCTTGTTCCCAAAAAGAGCCCAGGGTGGGTAAACAACTAGTAGTAACAGCTTGAAGCAGTTCCAGCATGGATCAATGTGGGGGGTGGTAGGGGTAATATTTAAAGTGTTAATCTGGTCTACCATCTTGATTCAAAATAGTACCTGGTATTCAATATATACAGAGGCTGACACCTCCAACTCGGGAACCTTTGTGCTGAGTTTAGTAAAAATATATTGAGAGGCACTCAAATTGGTGCAGAATGGAACTGTCCTGTGAGACTGAGTGACAATATTTCCAGAGGTGTTCAAATCAGTGTACTTTGGACCTGTAATACCAGGTAAAAGGTGAAGTAACACAATAGTCACATTTTGGTCCTCCATCTTTATTCAAAATGGTACCCAGCACCCAATCATCAAAGAAATCCACACCCACACCTTGGAAACCCTCATGTCAAGTTTGATGATAGTATCTCCAGAAGTGCCGAAACTATGCCCAAAATAGGCTAATTCATGCCAAAGTAACATTTTGGTCAGCCATCTTGATTCAAAATGTCACCTGGCATCCAAACATAGATGAAACTGCTGCCCCTTCTTGGGAACCCTCACAACAAGTTTGTTAATATATTGGGAGGTGTCCAAAGAGAACAGACAGCAACACATTTTCCATAATATATTGTATATATTTATATCCTGCATTTCCTTTATAAAAGCTCAGTGTGGATTACATGGGAGTCCCAGTGTCTCCCCATCTAGAAAATGATCAGCTCCGCATATCAACAGTAGGACTGTGTGCTCCTAGACATAACCAGTCATTTCTGCCCTGGCATAATTTCCTGTCAAACATTTTATATATTGCTGACACTTGAGCCTTGTTTGCATGTATAATTTTAAAGCAACTATCTTTAAATAACTCCCTGGCAAATTATGTGCAATCATAGTATAGTCTCCCTAATACCTTTATTTGACCTACCAAAAATGACATAGTCATTAGTAAGCTTTTGAGTTGACCTAGGAGGATATTAAACAAAGCAGGAGAAATGTAAGCTAGGCATATTCTTTCCCAAAGTATTCAGTTTATAAACAGCCTATGTTTCAAAACAGTTGTGCAGCAGTATATGGATGGCTGTTTTTGTCTTTTGTAAAAACTCTTAACTCTGAATGGTTTTTGTAAATATTCAATCGACTTCAGCTTGCAGTGTGATGTCACAAAGTGACAGACTGCTCCTTCCCCCCTTCTGCTTTTCATCTTTTCGCTGTCAAAATGCACCCTTTGGCAGGATATTTTTCAATGGCTAAATGTGAGGCTGAGACACATTGCTCAGGGTTTCCTCCTTCATAATTCCAGCTTTGTTCCATCTTCAGTGTGTGTGTGTGTGTGTGTGTGTGTGTATTTTCTTGGAGATCTCCCACTGAAATAATTACTTTTACTGCTTTCTTTTTCTCCAGTTAGTTTTACTATATGGATCAAATTTGTGGGATTTTATGATGACACCTCGTGATTGCGGCTGTGCAAATAAGAACGCTATTTATGTGAGATAAAATATATGTGTATTAATAGTGAAAATCCTATGATAGACACCAGCAACTGGAGGCCCTTGGGACAGATGTTGACCCCTGGGCTGGCACCCACCACTCCATGTAACCAGCCTAGAAGCAATATGAAGGAGCAGCATTTGTGATAATAGGAACTGATAGCAGGTCTTTTTGGTAGACTTGGTCCACCTATTCAGGCACCTTCTGGAAGTTTTCCAGCTGGTAATAATAGTTTTTAATTTGGGTCATGTGATGGTAATTTAGTTGTCATCCTTCTATCTTTGGAGACGCAGATGAGGGCCTCCAGTTTTGCTGCTACAGGTACACTGTGATACAATATGTAGTGTAAATTGTGGCGATGGAAAGCTATGCTGCAAGTATTCAGAGGTACTCTGCATGAGCTTATGATATGTTCTCAAGCCTGCCTGCAGGCATGATGAAAACATGGTGCCTTGCTGAGATGAGTGTGCTGCAGTGGGCCAATGATTACATGAAGAGGTAAGCAGCACATACTAGCGTTATCACCACAGTCTTTCTCTGCTGTTTCTCCTTGGAAAGGGGGTGGAAGATTTAATGTGAGGCTAAGCAAACTCCAAGGACGCGGGTGGCACTGTGGTCTATACCACTGAGTCTCTTGGGCTTGCCGATCAGAAGGTCGGAGGTTCGAATCCCTGCGACGGGGTGAGCTCCCGTTGCTCGGTCCCAGCTCCTGCCAACCTAGCAGTCCGAAAGCATGCCCAAAAGTGCAAGTAGATAAATAGTGTACCGCTCCGGCGGGAAGGTAAACGGTGTTTCCGTGCACTGCTCTGGTTTTGGTGTTCCGTTGCGCCAGAAGCGGCTTAGTCATGCTGGCCACATGACCCAGAAAAACTGTCTGCGGGCAAATGCTGGCTCCCTCGGCCTGTAAAGCGAGATGAGAGCTGCAACCCAGTCATCTGAGACTGGACTTAACTGTCAGGGGTCCTTTACCTTTACCTTTTAAAGCAAACTCCAGAACTGGGATGAGGAGCGTGTGGCCCTCGATATGTTGTTGGACTACAATTCCCATCAGCTGCCACCCATGGCCCATGGTCAGGGATGATGGAAGCTGCAGCCATGCAATAATTGGTTCCCTGTTCCTGCTCTATAACCAGAGGGCAATTATTGTGAATCTCAGATGGTTCAGGGTGCAGTCTTCCTGCAGGCCAACATCTGGCTACTGTAGTAGCTGAAATCTGACTTTGGAAATCTTTAGTTTAAAGATGTTATTCTTGGTTTGGCTTTAGAAGTGTTTCCATCCCTTCAGTTTAGAACATTGTATTCTCTATGCCCTTCAGTTATGCACACAACACCCATTAGTGCTGGCAGGCGCTCTGTGCTTGTGTTGTGAGAGCAGAATAGACCCCTGTGTTGTAATGATATGTTAGATCGCCTCTCGTAGCTGTGTGTGAGATTCCTGATCTATTGCGCCAAAGAAACTACATGAGTGAGAGTTGCTGTCAAATTCAGAAGAAAGTGAGAACTTTAAGTCCTCTTATTTGAAAAACACTTTTGCTGCAAGAGGTGTAATTTATTATTATCACTGTAGGCAGAAGGTTCATAAGAAACATGAGCCACACAGCGCCCATATTGACTGAGTGTTCAGTTAAAAACCTTAAGATCAAAACATAAGCTTCTGTCAGTGTAAACTGCTGTTTTGGTTTTTGGTGTGTGTATGTGTAATCACCTATAAAACCTAGGGTTTTGTTCCCAGTAATATTTAGTCATAATCAATATACTTTTCCCATGGTGTGTGCTGCTGATTTATAAACCTTTGCAAAGAAGCCTTTCATCATCAGTAAACTTACCTCAAGGATACATTTTTAACTTGATTTAAAAAAAGGAAAAGAAGCATTAACAGCCATTTTTTATTTCTAAAAAAAATTGTTTGTACTCTGCCTAACAGACACCTTGAGAGAGAAATGAAAACAAACCAGTTCCATTATTTATTCTGCAACTTGTCAGTTTGATTAGTCGCCTCTCTCCCTTCTAAGAGAACAGAGGATCATTAAATGATGTCCATGCTTAAATGCAGGAACCCTGCCTTGTGTCTGTTAATGCATAATTGGACTGTCTTTTAATACATGCGGAGGCACTTGTTTCTGAATATAAACCCTGCACCTCAACAGGTCAGGGAGATAGTGAAAACCTGTTTGTTGTCTGGCTTTGTCTTGGCAAATAATGGAGTCACTAATCTACTTGATCTCTCTGAGTCAGATAAAGAAGAAAGTGAGCGATGCATACATTTCAAAGATGGAAGGCACTTGTAAAAAGCAATTTCTTTGGAGGGGGGAAAAAACCTAGAGCTGAGGCTGTTGGAAACCTTTTAATTAGTACTAATTACCTCAGCAGAAAAACGTTGGAGGCTTGAAAGGATTTGTGTCAGCAAGTGAAAGATCAAAGATTGTGGCGCTTGCATTTTAATCTGTTGGCTATAAAAACGAATAAGGGGGTGGTAATGGGGCCCAAGAGAATGACAACCCAGGTGGTTGAAGGCCTTAATCCCTTCTTTACTGCTAAAGCCTGAGGCCTAGTTCCAATTACATAATAAGATGATTTAATTTTTGCTTTAATTTTTACCAAATAATAAAAATATCCTGCTCCTTTACCTTTTGGTAAGGACAAGACATTGTTTCACTAGACGCACACTAAGCTAGTTTGTCTTCTGATATTTTCAGTTGATACCCATGTGGTTGATAATTTTTCTGTTGATGTTTACTCCTGTAAACCTTTGAACAGGTACGTGAAAGGAACATGGGACACCAGAGAACCTGTAGATTCCTATCAATAAGTTACCATCACATAGGGGCTGGCACATGGATAATAACACTTCCATTCCAATTGCATAACCACTTTGGACCACGTTACTTCACCCATGCCACCTTGGGAACTTGAATTCCAGCGCCTTAACATAGCAAATTGTTGCTCTACTAGTAACAGTAACCATGGTTATATCTCATCAGGTTCCCACTTAAAACAAGATGCAAACCTTGGTCTCAGATTCTGGGTTAAGCAGGAACCAAGGTTATCTTGAATCCTGGCTAATGTTGATTACACACATCCACCAATAGGGTTACTGAATGTCCATTATTTGAAAATACGTTCTTAATAATGTACTGCCCCCACTTTCAAAAAATGTAATATTGCATTGCTATAAAGCAAGCTTCATAAACATTGGTGTTATATTGGGGGTTGTTGTTGTTGTTCAGTCGTTCAGTCGTGTCTGACTCTTCGTGACCCCATGGACCAGAGCACGCCAGGCACGCCTATCCTCCACTGCCTCCCGCAGTCTGGCCAAACTCATGCCAGTAGCTTCGAGAATATTGTAGCTTCGAGAATATTGGGGGTACAATCCCCTAATAGTGTCCCACAGGGCAGGAACAAATTTGCCAAACAACTGTTTTCATGTTAGCATACACAAAAGTGTATTGTATCAGATATGACTGCTGCTGTTCTCGTGGGTATGACCTGCATCCTCTCTGATGCATACCTTCTCAACCCCCATCCTTTGGTTCAGTGATCCCATGTTGTCTGCAATTGCAGTTTCCCCAATAAATTCTATCATCTTTTGTCCTAATGTACAGTTGCTTACGGCGTTTCCGTGCACTGCTCTGGTTCGCCAGAAGCGGCTTAGTCATGCTGGCCACATGACCCGGAAGCTGTACGCCGGCTCCCTCGGCCAGTAACGCGAGATGAGTGCCGCAACCCCAGAGTCGGACACGACTGGACCTAATGCTCAGCGGTCCCTTTACCTTTACAGTTGCTTAAGAATGTTGGGTTGGCTGCTCTGTTTATTCCCAGGCTTGGGCATGAGGTCCTTAGCCCAACCCTGCTTCCAAAGTCTCCCACATGTGCCAGCTCATCCTTCCATTGCTGAGCAGGAGGGCCTGTAAGTGTTCTGATGGGGTCGGCATGTGTTGCCATTCCCTGTTCAGATCTTATAATCTATCCATTATTGGCTCCCTGTGACATGTCTGGCCTTTCTGATTTGTGGCATTTCTGAATTCATGGTGGCTCCTGCTGCAGCACCTGTGCTAGAAAGCCCTTCAGCAAATCCCTCACTTCCAAGCACCCTGCCTTCTTGAACCTACGTGCAAGTGAATGAGCACCATACCAAGGAAAGTTACTCTTTGACTGATAAAGCTGCAGTGTTTTCAGTGGGATTACTACTGAATGTCAACGCTTGCAGCCTTGCATAATATATGCTAACAACATTTAAGCTCTATAAATTCTGCAGGTGTCATATTTATCATCATCTTCCTCCTCCTCTTCAGCCCTGTTATCAGTCTGTATATCTGTAACCTACAGAGCTGTTCAGTCATTTAACCACCTTTCCCAGCAAAAGGTCATCCACTTAAGAGTAAAGGCATTATTAAAAAATGGGGATAGCAATAGTCTTTGAAAGTCAAAGCAAGGTGTTGTAAGATGTGAGGGGGCGGGGACAGGAGAGGGTGAAGAGATGAAAGAAGATGAAGAGAAGAAGAGTTTGGATTTGATATCCCGCTTTATCACTACCCTAAGGAGTCTCCAAGCGGCTAACAATCTCCTTTTCCTTCCTCCCCCACAACAAACACTCTGTGAGATGAGTGGGGCTGAGAGACTTCAGAGAAGTGTGACTAGCCCAAGGTCACCCAGCAGCTGCATGTGGAGGAGCAGGGAAGCGAACCCGGTTCACCAGATTACAAATCCACTGCTCTTAGCCACTACACCACACACTACACCACTGGGAAAGGGAGCTCCTTTTTAAGAAAGGTCAAGAGACATGCAACAAATGGGAGAACGAAACATTTGGAATGCCACAAAGTTGCTGTTGTTGTTGTTGTTGTTGTTGTTGTTGTTGTTGTTGTTATTTTTAAAACAAACCATTGGCAAGTAGCTATGATGAGGAGCCATATGCAAATTCTTAAAGAGTCAGACCCTATCTTATGCACGCAGTAGAACAAATGATTTTTATTGATCTGAGCCAATGATGCATATAGGCCCTTTGAGCTGAAATCTTCAGAGGGGCCAATTCACAGACCACTTACATTCCGTTGCAAGCAACCATTAAATTAGCTCTGCAACTTTAAAATGAAATTGGGAAAAGTCAGTGGAGAATGGAAAACTGTGGCAGAATTATATGCATAGTTTTGTTTTCTACTCTCTTTCATATTGTTTGCATTTTTTTAAAAAAAAATGTAACACTTTGTTTCAGTTGGGAACAGGCTTACATGTTGGCATAGTGGGTTATGTTATACAATGTGGCTTAGTTGTGGTGATTTTGAGTCACCTTCTGGCTTATTAGTCCTCGAAGAGAAAATGGAGGGAGCTGATGTGGTCTTTTACTGTTCTCCTTCAGAGTCCAGAGCCACAGACTGCAGATGTTTTTTGCTGGGACATCCCCTCTCCACTAACCAGCTCTGCAGTCTTCCTTTTTAAGAAATCTGGAGGTGACTTAAGCTCTTCTTGGCCCTAGATCAGGCATGTCCAAAGTCTTTTTCGGGGGCCTAATCTGGCCCGCCGGTCTGTTCAATCCGGCCCCTGTGGCAGTTTTTTTCCTGGGATAAAATCCTTTTTAAAAAAAAACCTCAACAATTTCAATCCTAAAAAAAGGTTAACAGCTTTGGTTGGCCTTAACGGCCCTTCACTTCATCAAATCTGGCCCTCTTTGAAAAAAGTTTGGACACCACTGTCCCAGACCACAGGTAGGCAAACTAAGCCCGGGGGCTGGATCCAGCCCAATCACCTTCTAAATCCGGCCCACGGGAATCAGCGCGTTTTTTACATGAGTAGAATGTGTGCTTTTATTTAAAATGCATCTCTGGGTTATTTGTGGGGCATAGGAATTCATTAATTTCTTTTTTCAAAATATAGTCCGCCCCCCACAAGGTCTGAGGGACAGAGGACCAGCCCCCTGCTGAAAAAGTTTGCTGACCCCTATCCTAGATTATGCTCATCTATGGGGAACTCTGGGGTGAACATTGGTCTCTCCATTTGTTAATATTTTGCTCAGTAACACCTTTCCCCCGCCCACCAATTTTTTTTTGTAACTAATACAAAATGTAGCTATTAATGTATTGTTGTAGCTCACAATTTAACCAATCAGGAAATGGAAAGATTCAGAAATGTTTAATTTGAAAAGGAGATGGAAAGAATTATGGAAGCTGTCTTATTCCTATCGGATGGCAGTGCTTCTGTTTAGCTACAGGCATGGTCAATCAGTAGACATTAATAAAAGATTATAACTTGGTCAGCTAGTATTTGGGAAGAAACATTTCACTGAGCCTTATGTTTTAATAAACATAAACTGCAGAGGAGTGCAGCCGCTCTTGTGTTGATATAATTATTCATACTTGCTTTAGAAAGTGTGAAGTTTGAGTAGATCATATGTGTTAATAACGCATTGCTATGATAAAGCTCATTTCAGTGCTTTATTAGATCAAGTTAAATATGTATTAAAATATTGCAAGGGCATATCAAACTGAGTATATTGTTTTAGCTTTTTTTGAAGACAGATGAATACAGTGGCCATTAAGTTTTAATTATCTCTTATCTGCTGCTACCATGGCAATAAACATTACAAAAACTGTATAGCAAGATTTGATATCATCCATTATTTGCCAAGGCTACTGTTGATTAGCAAGTCCACAAGGACCGAAGCACATATATTTCTGAATCCCCATCACCAATCATCTTAATATAATTTCTGTATTGTTTTAATACTGTTGTGTTTTATTTTATGAACTTAGGAAGTTAAAAAAAAAAAGTCTTCCTGTGCAGAAGTATAAGATTTTCAGTGTTCTCTTTATATTGTTTTTTTAAAGAAAGAGATAAGTTAAAGCCATTGTTTATTTCCATGAATTTGACAATGTTCAATGAGGGGTGTGTGTGTGTGTGTGTGTGTGTGTGTGTAGTGACTTGCACTTGAATTTATTTGACCAGCCTATATTTACAAAGAATTTGGTTGAGACAGTGTGGTCTTCAGAGAGCCACATATGCACTGCAGCTAGGTAGCTTCTGTGTCTGGTAACAAAGAATGAGGAGGTCAAAACCATCTCAGCGGGCCTAAGTCAGGTCAGTCTGAGGCAATGGTTGGAAGTAAAACTTGGTGCTGCTGGCGAAGGGGGAAGGGTGGCGGCAAACAGGGAGTCCTGTTCAAAAAGTCAGCTTTTTCAAAAGCTTCAGTCACTTTCTTACCTACAGGCAACCTCTGCTGATCCCAAGTCATTAATCGAACTGGAGAGCCGTCTTGACCCTGGCTCCTTTTCTTTGAAGTGTGATGTCCTCTGCTGCATGAGGAAATAATTTGCTGCCTGATTCAATGAGCCATCAGTAGAGCCAGCAGACCCAATGACATGTGAGAATATTAACCTCCTACCTTGAAGAGCTGTGAATCTTGAGAGGCAGTCTATAATTCACCCAGCACTCCTGAGCCTTACCTCTCCGTCTTTGTCTCTCTCTCCTCTCCTTGCTTTCTCTCTCTCAAACACACACAAACGCACACACATAAGGAGGAGCAGGGCTTTGCAATCAGTGTTCTTTTAAATTTTCTTCAATAGAGGGAGCCTTCCCTGGTTTTCCAAGCAGTGAGTTAATTTCCTTTGGTGGTTATGCACAAAATTTATGCTGAAAAGCAGAATAGGAATGGACTACACATCTTATTTGATTTGTTAAAGGGTGTGTGTGTGTGTGTGTGTGTGTGTGCGTGTGTAAGCTTTTAAACATCACAGACATTATTCACCTAACATTGTGCTTGGAAGAAATATCCATGGAATTTGGAGGGAAGCATAAAGATATATAGAGATATAGATATAAATATAGATATGAAAAACTTATGAAATCTTTCCAAGTGGAGGATTCTGTTGAGGCTCCAAAGAGCACATTGTAGGCTTGTTGTTTTAGACTGCCTCTACAGTGCTCATAACATTGTTGAAAAACAAAAACAATACCTTATAATTTAAATTAAGAGTTGTAAAATGTCACAACGAGACTATAGCATTCAGTAGGGTGAGGTTGTAGAATGGACCGCACCATCTCAAGATGCAAATGCAAATGGATAAAACTTGGTTACATTTGGGGGGAAATAGATTATAAGCACATATAAAAGATGGGCTTTAAGGAGGTAATTGGAGGAAGTATGAGTGGTAAAGGTAAGGAGGGGCAAATGATTTGGAGACAAAGGATGTTGTCAAGAAGGAAGTGGACAACCATAAAAGGCTGGTTAAAGATGGTCATAGCAGTGCCAGGTTACAGGCAGCATGGGGCTGAATTGCTCATTTAAACCAAATGGCTGAATCTTCAGTTGCAGGTGTCTAATAATCTCTGCTGCAGTATTGATCAAATGTGCACAATGTCAACAAATATATCAAGAAATAGCAGTAGAAATTAAACATCCAGTCCCTTCCTTGCCCTGTTCATCTGGGATGGGTGCTGAAGTAACACTGTGGGCAGCAAGGAGTGGGGAGGGGGGGGCAGAATAGGACCAATGGCTGGCTTTACCAGCCTTGTGTATCCTGTGTCAGTGAGAGGTAGATTCAAGTGAGCTATAGAAGTCCAGGAGCCCACCTCCTCAGTTGAAGGAGCTCTGCACTCACTCTCCTTTAGGAACAATGCAGGGCTCTTTGAGAGGGAGTGAGATGTTTTCCCTTTAACCCACTGTAGAGTAGATGTGTTTTGTTTTGTTTTGTGTTGGCCTGTTCTGCAGTGTTCCTAGAGTGTCTCTAGTACCACACAGATGTGATGGATGTATTTAGTCATTAGGGAGGATTTTCTTTTAGGTTGGAGGGTAAAGAGGGCTTCCCTAGACCTGCCTTTTGGAACTATTTGGGTTGGAGGGTATGGGAACAGGGGCGAGAAGCCCCTTTAATAATAATAATAATAATAATAATAATAATAATAATAATAGCAATAATAATAATAATAGTAATAATAATAATAGTAATAATAATAGTAATAATAATAATAGTAATATTTCCATTGGGAGTTAGTGCTGGCCCATTGCACACTGTTTTATAGATAGCATATAGCTTGATCAGCTCAGTTCTGTCTCCTTGTGCCCTCATTTCCTACTCTGGGTACAAGAGAACACGCACAAATTCCTGTTTTAAAACTGCCCAGCCACTTTTTAAAGCCAAATACCTTCTGTGCAGCCATACGTAGTGTATATCAGCACAGTGAGACAATAATATGGAATGTAAAGCCATAAACATATAGCTCCTGACCTCCTCCTCTCTCATAAACACAACATGAGTCATGTCCTGTTGCCCCAGAAATCAACATCCCCACATGTTCTTACTAGGGACAACCTCTGTATAAATGAACTTTTATTTTTTTATTCTTTCAAAGAATAGCGAAGAGATATTGTAGGTTTTTCAACAGAAACTTGTCACAGAACACATTAAAAAGAAAATTAAAAGTATAAATTAGCCGATAAATATAGCAGTAGAAATTATATATATAATCCAGGGTCTTTTAGGATCACTGAGGATCAAATGCTTGCCTGAACAGGGTTTTTATCTGCCCTTCTTCACATGCCAAGAAGACAATCCTCCAGGTGATCTGGCCACCAGAACATCTCCTTTCCACTGGCTATCCAAAAATGGCTCTCTGGTGGCAGTTCCTACATTGCCACGATACTGCAAGAATCACCTTGGGCACCATGTAGGAGAGCTCCCCGTAGAACTCCTTCCAATGTTAGCATTAGTCCTCAGAAAAATCTGTTAATGCTGGTGAGTGTTGGAAGATCTGGCATGGGTAGGCAAACTAAGGTCCGCGGGCCGGATCTGGCCCAATCGCCTTCTAAATCCGGCCTATGGTCAGTCCAGGAATCAGCGTGTTTTTACATGAGTAGCATGTGTCCTTTTATTTAAAATGCGTCTCTGGGTTATTTGTGGGGCATAGCAATTTGTTCAGCCCCCCCCCCAAATATAGTCTGGCCCCCCACAAGGTCTGAGGGACAGTGGACCGGCCCCTTGCTGAAAAAGTTTGCTGACCCCTGATCTATGGCATGGGCTCCTGCGTTATGGCGTTATGGCCCAGGCTTCTCTCTGTTACCCTGCTGGCACTTTAAAGGTTCCCTCATTACTCGGAGCCAGACTGAAGATGTTTGGTGTGCCGCACACTTGGAGCCAGAGCTCAGCTCACCCAGATGAACTCTGTAGGATTCTAGCCAGAGACTAGAGAAGAAAATGTAACTTTAAATGGGAGGGTTGTTCCTGGCTAAGGACAGTAAAATACCTTGCTACTTTGAAGCGACTGATTCCCCCCGCCCCCCATGGAAGTCATCCAGCTTAGGAGAATTTATGTGAAACTTTGAAATACTTCAGCTTGAAATCCAAGGGCAGCAAAATGGTAATATCCTTTCCTTGAAACATTTCCATATCATTCCAGAATGCGGATGGCTCTCGTAAGGCGTATGTGGGTCGAGGGATAGCGTGAGTCTTAATTGCAATGCATTTTACTCTAATAAGGTTGCCTTCAAGTTGTGAAGTCATCAGCTGTGAACGACGAGAAAGCGATTCAAATGCAACTACTTTTACTCCTTTTCCCACCATGCGTGAGTCCATCTGTTATCCGTTTGCACCTCTGGTAGCCGGTCACAAAGGCTGGTTTTCTGCTGGCCTCTCTCCACTTCATCTTTTTTATTAAGTTTATTAAAACTAGTCAGATTATACTTTTCTTATGGTGGAGGCTCCACTTGGTCCATTCATTATAGTTTCTTATCTTGGCAGGCAATCTCAATTGAAAGGCAGCTAGTCCATTATGCACATATGAAGCCCATCACTCCTCCAGCGATAGCCAATTCATCAAACATTTATCTTTTGCCCTCTGAGCAGTGCGTCAATTTGCTTGTCACTCCCCAGCCTTGGTTGTTGTGGAAGATGGGAGAAAAATTACTTTCTCTCTCCCCGCCCCCCGCCACCATCCCTTTCTCACTACACTAGAAGAGTGTGCTATATACTGCCTAGCTCGCTCCATTCTCCTAGTTTTCTTTTCAAAGGGGTGGGGACTGTTTACACTCTAATGCTCAAATTATAATTCAGAATGCTGCTGCTAAAGGTATAAGCCACTACTATGCTGTTAACACTTCTCTTGGTTTGAATGTAATTGAACCGTCATGCAGGTTCGCTGCATCCCCAAATGTAACTGCTAACACAGGGGTCGGCAACCTAAGGCACATGGGCCACAAGCGGCCCATGGGGGTTGTTTAACTGGCCCACGAGCTGCTCGCTCGGTGAGTCCCTGCGCGCTGTGCTAAACCAGCGCGGCACGGGGACTCGTTTCTGTGGCGCCAGAAATCACATTTGCGCAGGCGCCGGAAATCGCGGGCGCATGTGCTCATGCGTGTGCGATCTGGCCCACGGAGGGATCTGCGCTGGAGTGAACTGGCCCAGGCGAGGTAAACCTTGCTGACCCCTGTGCTAATATCTGAACATACAAAGGAGGGGTAGTTTGACCCCCACCTTTGAACTGGAAGTCCTCACGTTGTTGTTCTTTTGGCTTATTATGGACCAGTGAAACCAGATGCCTTCATCTGCACCAGCTGTAATGAAACATGCCTCTCTCCTATTGGTCTCTACAGCCACATCAGGCACTGTAACTATCCAATGGTTTGACATTACCCCCCCCCCCATGGCACACTCTTCCATTGTCTCTCAAGACAGATGGATGCCAGCAAATGATAATATTATTTGTACCTTGCCCCCTTCCTCCGATAAGATCTAGGTAGTGCATCTAAATCCCTATCCGTGTGACATGTGGCAAGGGTCCAAATAGTGGGGCTGTCTCCAACGTAATGTGGCTTCCCTGCCCCCCCTGACATCTATGCATTTATTCTCTCGGTTTGAACCATTGTGCAGATTTAGCGCATCCCTAGGTTTTACTGCTAGCACCTGGAAATCCAAAAGAGAGCTGCTTAAGCCTTTGGGAGGAAGGATGGGATAAATTTGATTAATGGTGGTGATGCTGACAATAATAATAATAATAATAATACCTGTGCAAGCAGACTTTGTTCCAGCTTCTATGGATGGAGGGCTACATGCATAGAGTGTGCATATGCTTCTCCTCTCCAGATGTGGAACTACATGATACTGAGGGCAGGACCAGCTGCTATGACAACAGAAATCACCTGGACACCCAGGAGGAAAAACTGGGTCTTGGATCGCAACTAGACATATGGCCTTTTTTTTTGTAAGGGAAGAGTAAATCCTCATCCAGAATTAAGAGTTTGAAGATCTTATAAGTTTATATTCCTTTATGTACCATATTATTTTGTCAATAAGACGCCCCCATGTATAAGACACCTACAAATTAAGAAAACATCCCTCAGCACTACCAGTATATAAAATGAGCCCCAATTTTAAATCTAATTTTTTGGTCAAAAAAACAAAAAACAAAAAAAACACCTAGTCTTATACACGGAAAAATATGGTAGTCTAGAAATTAAAATACTCATATTGCCATGCATTACAGCTGAATGCTTGACTAAATCTTCCTAGTCTATTTGGAAATTATAATCTAGGCTTTTTCTGATGAGCTTGTTGGCAAAGAGAAAATGGCTGATGCTGACCAGCAAAGCCCAAACAAGTAAGGAAGTAGTCGCGCTTTGGCTGTTTGGATATCTGAATCTGTGCTGTGTGTATAGCAGGGATTGGGCATAATTCAGGCATATACAAACTATTCCTAAACTCTGAGTTAAGTACTTTTGGAGTCCCTAAAGCAATTTAGAACTTTGATAGAGGAAGCTGACTGAAATTTGGTTTTAAATAAACATGGCTGGATACCAGAATAACATGGTAGTTTATTCTCACTTCTGGTGGGAGTGTCAGAGGATATAGGAGTACTGGGCACAAGGAATTCACCTTATTACAAAGCAAATAATTGTGTCTCTCCATGACCTCTGCTAAATTTGTTTATTGATCAGGATGTAGAATTGGTAAGGCTTTTATTTTTAGCAAGGAATTGGCCACCCGTTTACATTTAGCAGCTGAAAGAATCACAGCCAGGGCACTGGATAGATTCTGATGTGAATCTAGAATCCTGGTGCCAAACATTATGGTGGACAACACTGCTAGAAAAACATGCCCCCAAAATAAAAATACGGAGAGACCAACGTACATGATGCTATTTGGGTGGTGTGTGGTGGGACGTATGATTTCATTAATGTGAGGTAGTGTGGCAGCTTTGTCTGTTGCTTATGTGTGGCTATGGATCCAATGATACAGGACTAGATTGTGATTCTGCTTTGGTCCTCACCTTACTGAAAGTTCAGCAAAGAGAACATTGGAAAGAGAGAAAGTGTTATGAGTGAAATAATGTCCCCTGCTGATGAATTGGTTTGATTGCACTCAGCTTATGACTGATGTTTTATGTTAGACAAATTGTATTTTTCTTATTTTCTTATATTTGCATATTTGTTTTTTAAAGTTCTATTCTTATTGTGCAGAATTCTGGAGGGTTTTTTTTTTCTTAACGAGCATGGCTTGTTAAACCCTAGTTACAGGTAGGTAGCTGTGTTGGTCTGCCGTAGTAGAAACAAAATTAAAAAATTCCTTCCAGTAGCACCTTAGAGACCAACTAAGTTTGTTATTGGTATGAGCTTTCTTGTGCAGGCACACTTTTTCAGATAGTTAAACCCTGTGATGCATCCTGGCTCTATTGGCTTGGATTGTCATCCTTTGTTGGGAATTGTTGAATCTTACATTGGAAAATATAGCTTAAGCCTGTTTTGGGGTCAAAGCCAGTTCCACCATTATAAGCATGATTAATTTCCTAAATTTTGGGCACCATGTCCATTAGATGATGATAAATGTTGTGCTATTTATGTGAAAATTATTTCATGCAATCATTCTGATGAGTGTGTGTGTTTATTTTCTTGTCATGAAATCTAGTCATGTGAACTTGCTCAGACTGGTAAGATGGCAGAGCTTGTTTTGGAAACTGTTTTGATAAATTAGATAGAAGTGTGGACAATATTTCATTGTGTAACAGCACCATCTTTAATTTATGGTAAGAGCTATTTGTTGTCAATAAAGAGCAAGTCGATTTCAAGGCATGTCCCATCTCTAGTTTATCTATAGTTACCAGGAGGAAATGTCTCTGTGTGTGTAAGGGGGCGGGGAGTGTCATTTGGAATGAGTGAGATATATTAAGGGGAGCATAATGTGTTCTGTTTCCAATCAACACACAAGTGTATATTAGTTGCATAATGAGGAAGTCTATACAAATCTCTTGGTTTGTGTTCCTTCATTGTTGAAACAATACTGCTGCTGTTTCCTTTTTCTTTCCGATTTAGTGCATAGTTCAAGATTACAAGTAGGCAAAAACTGCTTTTTAAAAATTTCATTGTAACCAAATCCTTTCCAAATGTTCTTCATCAGACCAGATGACTGGCATACAGAAAAGCTAGTAGAAAAGCTAGTTAGTTACCCTGCATATTCAAAGCAACAATTGCCACTGAAAATACCCCTTTGTGCTGAAAAACGAAACCCTTTCCCTCCAAATTATGCACGAATTATAGGATGCAGATAAACTGGGGAAAGCACTACAGATTTAATCGAAGGGCTTAAATTGGGGAAAATGTTCCCAGAGAACTTTGTGTTCCAAAGGCTTATTTTACTGTCTTGCATACATAGCTTCTAAGTCATCAGGAAGGAGTGAGTTCGTTTGCCTGCTCAGCACACTGTTTTTGTAAGCTAATGAGGGCAAAGCGTGAGCCATAGGCAATGATGCTGTGATATTAGCTGTGACAGGGAGCTTGATCATAATTATCTTAACGAGGATAGGGTTAATTACAGTGGAAACTTAAAGTTCTTTCTGTTGGAATCAGGCAGAGCTGAATGCGTTGTGATGTTTTGTCATTTTGATGTGACTTTGGAAATTGCGTTGGAAATCTCTTGGCAACGATTGCTCTCCTCCGGGAGTGGGAGTGTGAGGCCTGCGATGAGGTAACCGAGGTGGTACCTGTAGGTGAGATAATGGGCAGCTTTCATGTCATTAGAGCAGGGACAGATCAACCTGCAGTGCACTTGAGTGATGCTTATTAGCCTTCTAAACCAACTAGGGAGGACGGCTACCTGCCACTACCCCTTAAGCCCTTGGTGGTGTTCATGGTACTGAGCCTGTGCCTTGTTGCTTTTAATTCACAAAGACAGATAGAAGGTTCTTTGCTACAAACTAAGAGAGCTTACAGGCTTTCCTTGCTGCTCTTTGAGTTTTGCAGAGTTTTAATAAAAGGGATATTCCAAGAGAAGAAGCAGCCTATTCCTAATATCTAGTAAAAACAGCGATGCTAATCCCTTCTGCTTGAATAGCACTTCTCGGTTGAAGCTCCTAAAGTACTCCACAGACACAACTTTACAATCTGCTGGGTGCAGTGCTATAGGCAGCTTGATCTCTATTCAGTAACTGGGAAACTGAGGTCCGTGGAAACTTTATGCATTACCAAGGATATCTCAGGACAGTCCTGAAAACTGGATGCTTCTGACCTAGCAATGATAACGAGCCATTATTCACTTCTTCCTCGCACTCCACACCCACACATTGGAGATCAGAACTGAGGGTGGCAGACAGTGTAATAAAAAAGACTGTTGTAGCACTAATATTAGGGTCACACTACATATTACATTTGGGATGTGGGTGATGCTGTGTCTAAACCACTGAGCCTTGGGCTTGCTGATCAAAAGGTCGGCGGTTTGAATCCCTGTGACGGGTTCAGCTCCCATTGCTCGGTCCCAGCTCCTGCCAACCTAGCAGTTTGAAAGCATGCCAAAAAGTGCAAGTAGATTAATAGGTACCGCTCCAGCGGGAAGGTAAATGACGTTTCTGTGTGCTGCTCTGGTGTCGGTGTTTTGCTGTGCCAGAAGTGGTGTAGTCATGCTGGCCACATGACCCAGAGAAACTGTCTGTGGAGCAGACAAACGCCTGCTCCCTTGGCCTGTAAAGTGAGATGAGCTCTGCAACCCAGAGTCGTTTGTGACTGGACTTAACTGTCAGGGGTCCTTTACCTTTACTTTACATATTACATGCAACATGGGGCAAGGGCTGTAGCTCAGCAGCAGAGCATGTCTCACATGCAGAAATGTTCCAGGTTCAGTACTTGGCTTTTCCAGACAGGATTGGGAACGTCCCATGCCCGAAACACTAGAGAACCACAACCAACGAGGGTAGACAATACTGAGTTATATGGACCACTGGTCTGGCTCAGTGTAAGGTGGCTTCCTAAGCAGCTCAGGTCTCTAAATATTTATGCTTGAACAGACAATTTTGGGAAGGGTGACTGGGATCAGAGAGGCATGAAGGTAGGTGAGAATGGAGCAGGGTTATTATTACACTCCTTATTCTCACTTGTAGCCTCTCCACCCCTGCCATGTGCTCTGAAAAATGGAGCTGATTAAATGGTGAAGGCGGGCAGTGCACAAAAGCTTCCATGAAAACTGCAGGAATGAATGAACACTAAAGCAAAAGAAAAGAAGCTATGTTGGATATGGACTGGACACCATGTGCACAATACCCCTGCTGATGACATGGAAAGGAGAATAAGCAAGCAAGACCTTGTGTAACTATAGACAGATCCAAGTAACTGCTGGTATGCATATTATTGAAGGGGAGGGTAGCCATTGCTCCTTCACTCCAGCATGCCTTGCTGCAGCCTGAGATCGCTTTGCACCAAGGGAAGGTGTTACCTAGTTAAGTCTGCATATAGTACATTCTCTGCTCCATCTTGAGACTGTTAGGAAACTGCAGGCTGTGGCTTTTTATTCTCTCCTACAACATCCCCTTGCAAACTCAAAAGTTTGCTTGCTACTCTCTGGCTTTGCGTTTGCCCTAATAAGAGGTATGGTGCTTCTGTGTAGTGTGATTCCTTAAAACAAAAGGAAAGAAAAAATTCCCTGTGAGAGTGACTAATGATATTACATGGCAAAAATGATCAAGCCCTAGCCAGGTGTGGAGGAGGGTTTTGCACACAATCTTCTCTGTTCCTGCCTAAAGCTTAGGCGGGCATTGTGCCCTAGCCTCTGTTTTGGAAATAAAGGGGTTACCTCAATAGGCCGCTCTCTATCTCTCTCGCTCCTTTGTCCCACTTCATGGCATGTCATTTTGTTTTATGCCTCCCCTCCAGCAGTTTTGGATGTGTGCTTTATTCTTCTTGCCAGTTGCCAACCATTTGCAGATTCTCATGATAAGGGTATTATATTTGCATAACACAACTCATGAACAATGTGCATTTCGAGGCTGACACAGACCAGAGCCCCAGCAATGCATACTCACAAAGGGCCTATTAGCGTCCCATAAGGCTCTGTGGTGTTGACAGGGTGGTGGCCTTTTTTGAACTCCCTTTGGCAAGCGGAAAGACTTTTTTTTTTTCCTTTTTAAAGCAATAAACTGAAGATTGGACATAATCCACTACTAACTATTTATACGGAGAGAGCATTTAAATGGGCACTGCCAGTTAGGCTTTATTATGAACCTAAAGTTAACAATCATAGCCACACAATCTGTTTATTGCTTCTTCTCCTGTGTGGCTTACAGAAGAGCGTGAGGTCAGGATCATTTAGAGCAGCAGTTTCTCCTGCCCCATGGACCATTTGGAAAGTTTTGAGGGACTTAACATTTGGGGAAGGGTGTTTTTTTTTGGGGGGGGGTGCCATGACACTGGAGCACAAACAGATTCATTTCCCCCCACAATCTGATGTGGCAACATTCGGTTATGTGCATTCCATTGCTTTTTATTTCCTTTCAGAACAGATTGGCAGGGGCGCCAGAAATTGCTGCTTAATGTATGTTCCAGCAAAACCAGTAGAATGTATAGCACCCAACTCCCTTTTTGTCTGAGCACATTGCGCCCACTTACAACCTTTTCCAGTTTTTCGAGCAGGCTGGTATGGGTTCTATGAGGGCCACTCCAGCTCCTTTCTCACTCAGCAGATGAGCTCAGTATTAAAAAAATAAAAAAGGCTGATAAATGTATTCAGAATGTGCCTACTACATGCAGCAACCAGTGGAAACAGGTGCACTTGCATTGTTTGGGCTGCCTGAAACAATGGCCAGGCTGTGCTCAGGTGAGGAGCAAATGGAGATGGGGGTCTGTGGCCAAAGGGAACAACCCATGAAATGTTACCAAACATGTGACAAACACCCCCACCCCTCAAATGCAGTAGTGAGCTTCTGTACCAGCAGTTACGGCAGATATATAACAGATTGTTCGATATTATTAGATTTTTCTATGCTAGAGGGAAATCTGGGTTAAATGGGGCAGAAGTATGGTGACGATGTAATGTGGGTGGTGCAAAAAAATAAAATAAAAACGTGTGTGCGAATAGCTCCGATTCCACAATAAACTGGAAGCACCCTTTGTAATTCACATCAGTTTTGAACCTCCAGAGTAGAGGACTACTGAGAAGCATGGAGTTTCTCTTGTTATTTATAGTTAACACTGTGGTGTCCTTGAACCGTAGCATGAAGGTCACATGTTTTTTTCCCCCTACAGAGAACTTTTCATTCCATTCTTTTATTAAGGGGCTATAAGTTTCGGATAAGACAATTTCATCTAACCTACCCCTGCCAAGTTTAAATTTTTGAATTGGGTGGATAAATATTTGTTAATTTCCCCCACAGCATGCCTGTTATGTGCCTGCAATAAAGCATATCTCCTGCAGTCCTTGAAGAAGGATGTTAAAGAGGGAGGGAATAATTCCCTTTAGTATAAATGTCATTGGACAGTGAATAAATAGTGTAGACTTGCATCTCCCTTATTCATCACATTTTATAAAATAGTGGGGAGATAAAGTGATGATCCTCACCACTGGTAGGCATACTAGCTCAGCTGTCAAGTCATGCAACCTCAGCATATCTCTAGGTGTCTGGTAGGTGAATGAGCTGTGAATGTGTGTGTCTTTGTGTATGCTCCATATACCATGCCCATCTTAGGTGATTAATGTGAAGATTCCCCCACCCATTTCTGTAAGAACTTGCAAAGCTATGAAATTAAGAGTTAAAACTGAAACAGTGGCCCAGCAAAGTGACAAAGCCAGACTTTTTAATTCCTTCCTCCTAGCTTTCCTAATTGGCTGCCAAATTTCTACAAATGTCTATGTGTTTACAACCCAAAGAGCTGTGCTTCCATGCTGAAAAGATTTTGCTTGTTACTTTTAAATCTCAGTGTTTTGTGCATGTCTGTATGTTTTGTGGGCTGGCATTGCGGGAGGTGGGGGGGGGACATCATTGTAAAAAATAATAATTTTTGCTGTTTCTGGGTGATTCAGGGCACACTAGCATTTTATCTTTTGTGCTTTAAAAAAAAAAAAATTCCGCAACCACCACAACGAAAAACTCTAGACAGAGAAAATTCTGTGGTTAATAAAATAAAAATCACGAAAGGAAAAGGAAAAACTTACCATCATACCCCCCCCCCCGCAGTTTTATATATAGGGTAGCTGCTGAGAACAATTCTTGAAGTTGTATTTATTATTGTTAGTGGGGTATGATATTTCATGGCAGAAATGATGGATGACAACTTAAATTTGTGTCCAGGGAATGAAGGTGAACTGTGACAGAGTTATTTATCTTGGGAATGGAGGTTAGGGTCAGGCGAGGCTGGGTGCCTGAAGGCACA
Source organism: Lacerta agilis (assembly GCF_009819535.1). Lineage (NCBI taxonomy): Eukaryota > Metazoa > Chordata > Lepidosauria > Squamata > Lacertidae > Lacerta > Lacerta agilis. Next base: position 14,191,825 of record NC_046316.1, read on the forward strand.
AGACATTGACAAATTCATCCTGCAGGCCTCATATCTGAAGCCTTTTGTTTTGGATCCTGGCTACTCACTAAGTGACCCCCATCCTTCATTCTGCCAGCCTGCGAAGAAGGATGTGTTGCTGTACCGACACTCCCCTTGCCACTAATTCTTGTCATTCAGTCTCCTGACAGGACTAAAGCAAAACTCTTCCCGCTCCTTGAAAGGGAAGGTTAAAATATTTATTTCAGCTCATAATGGCCTCCCTGATTTACTGGAGTATCATTTTTCCTGTTGCCTTTGTCGTTGCAGGTCACTGGAAGGACTGGAGACATTTAGCGGCTTGGAAGAGCTGATCTTGGACAACAATCTCCTCCGGAATGACCTCCGGTTACCCAGGTTACCACACCTCCATACCCTGATGCTGAACAAGAACCAAATATCCTTCCAAAAGAGAGGGTGGGGAGGGAGGGGGAGAAAGGCCCTGCCAAATGTCGAATAATCCTTATGTGTCAGCCAAATTAAAGTATGTAAAATGTCGCTCGTTTGCAGACAAAGCGTCCTCTCCCTTTCTCTTGTCACTCAGAATACTTCAAAGTAATTTATTACAGGTCATTCATAAACGAAATGCCTCGCTATATCTTCCTGTTGCTCCGTTTTTTAGTGCGAGCCCTAAGTTTATGGCTCTGAAGGAATCTTTGTCAATAGATTGAGAGGTGGAAATAGCAGCCAGTTTTGCGCTTCTTAACAGAACCCAGCCTGCTTGGGTTCTGTGGCAGGCTGACCTCTAGTGGAATAGTGTGTGCAGTGAAACAAGATTAAAACATTAGGTTGGCTTTTTTTTACATGTACGTAGAATGCTTCTTCAAGAAAATATACATCTTGTTTAATTTGGCAGCAGCAATCACTTGACGGGAGCCGATAGGGCCATGTTAGCCATTAGGCTAGAAAGGGTCAAGAATAGCTTCCCACCCTTTGCTGTTTTGTGAATAACACTGATTGCCTGAGTGTAGCAGTGTGGTTGTTACTTCCTGTGCTGGGCTCTTTTAAAACACTGAGCCACTCTGAGAGTGGCAGCTGTTCCCTTATCACACAAACAGCATTGTTGCTCAGGATTATTGGAAATGCTGGCAGTCTGCACTGCAGGACAGGCAGCAGCAAAGCCATGCAATGTTGCACTCTGAGACTGAGCTGAAAATATCAGTTCAGTTTTAGCTTAATTTTCATTGTTTCCAAAAGATCTTTTTTTCTGTGTTTTGTCCAACTCCGGGATGCAAAGAGGGTGTGGGCAAAGATGCATGTTAGCAGCTCTCTTTTCAGCCAAGTCTAATACTTTGCCCAAGTAATCAGCCACCATACCCAGGAAGCCTGGACATTTTGTAGGCTTTAAAAGGATGGGCTTGGAAGCCTTTTAGTGGCCTGTCGCTAGTAAGGATTGATTGGCAAATTTTTAAGCAGAGAATGACTTTCCTTAGGCAAGTCAAAGGTCTTAATGACAATTAAGCTCCTGTAAATTAATCAAGTATTTTACACATACACTCTCATGTAGCCTTCACAAACATGTTACTTGCCAGATGTTTTGGACTGCAACTCCCATCAGCCTCTCTGTTGGCTGGAACTGATGGGAGTTGCTGGGCAAAGCATGTGGAGAGCACCAGGTTGGTGAAGCTGCTCTGGTGGTGCTGATTTGTCAACATACTCATAATAGTAAGTACAATACAAAGTAATCATTTAGAGCAGCAGAGTGTTCAAAACACTCCTACAACACCCCGTAAGATACTGCTATTCCAGTTTTAAAGATGATGAAACGAGGGATAGCAAATTAATGGCTACGGCAATATTTGAACTAGGGGGTCCCAATCTCACATTTGAAGCCACTACAGTACACTCACTAAAGAACACGGGGGTCCAGAATAGAGAAAACGTGTACACAAACAGGGCTCCATCTTTCTATGCCATACGCAAAATGGCACTTGAGGTTTCCGCACTGATTGCAATGCGGCTGGCAGCAAGTGTTTAGAGGAATGTTCCCCACAATCCTCTGTGGTGGCGCAAGTGATCCTGGGATGATGCATTCATAATTCAGAAATTAGTCCAGAAACAGCAGCCAAGAGACTTGGCACGCCCTATTTCCAATATGTTGAGTGTCCCATAAGAAATGAACTATGGGTTAGGTGGCTAAAGGTGGTTAATTGTGGGAAAAGTACTTAGTTTCCGGGCTCAATTCAAAGGGCTGGTTATGACCTATAAAACTTTATGTGGCTCAGGACCTCAAGGACTGCCTCTTACCTACATGCACTGACCTGGACCATGTGACCATTATCTGAGGCACTATTTCACACAGGAGTTTTGGAGGGTAGCAACACAAGAATGGGCCCGGGGGGGGGTGAGCCTTTTGGGCTTGCCGATCAGAAGGTCAGCAGTTTGAATCCCCATGACGGGGTGAGCTCCCATTGTTCAGTCCCAGCTCCTGCCAACCTAGCAGTTCGAAAGCACGTCAAAGTGCAAGTAGATAAATAGGTACTGTTCCAGCGGGAAGGTAAACGGCGTTCCCGTGCACTGCTCTGGTTCGCCAGAAGTGGCTTAATCATGCTGGCCATATGAGCTGGAAGCTGTACGCTGGCTCCCTCGGGTGGTAAAGCGAGATGAGCGCCACAACCCCAGAGTCGTTCGCGACTGGACTTAACTGTGAGGGATCCTTTACCTTTACCTTTTAAAAATTTGAATGGTGGCATTGTGGCCTCTTTTATTTTGGTAGGACCTATGTTTTATCTGTATAGCTGTGCTTTTAAGTTTTTGTTGTTGTTTTGTTTTAATGTCTTCAACATCACCAGCACTCTTGCGACTGGCTCCCTCTTTCTCCCCATAGTCTGTCTTCACACCCTCTAAGCACCAATTTGCTCTTGTATTAGTGGGTATGAATTGAGAAGCAGCAGAGGGAAGAGGTGACCACTTAACCCTTTCCCCATGGACTGTTTGCCCAATAAAGATCATCCTCCCCACTCTGCTTTTCTCCCTGTGGTTGAAAAGATGTGGGCCAGCATCTTTTCCCCTCTTAGTGGACTGAACAACTATCTTGGGAAGGCCAATAGTTGACAGAAGAATGGGTCATGGGGGGTAGGATTAAGTCTAATGCTGTTCTGACTAAATCTGGAGCACTGTGGCTGAATTAAAATGGAAAAAACTGAGCTGTTCGTATGCTTCATTCATCCTGCTTCTTGTGTCGTTTTGCCCAGTATCTGAAAAATGGAGGTGGGGGTGGAATCCGACCACAAGCATTATGCTGTATATGATAAGTCTCCCATTTGCTTGCTGGCTGCTGCAAATAAGATGCAAATTGGAGTGCATGTAGCGAAGGGAAGGTCTTAAAGGGCAAAAGTTCTGTTTCTATCCTGTGGTGATACCTTGCCCTTCAGTTATTGAGGTGAAGAAATGGGGTACATTCCATCTGCAAGAGATAACAAAGATAACAGGAAAACATAAATCAATGCTGGGGACAAGCAACATAAAAGAACCGAGCATTTAAGATAGCCACATAATAATTGTTGCACGCAACTCCAGGCATGGAATAGTAAAAGAGTGAATTGTTCGTTTAAACCAGTAATTTGTTCCATTGTTTATTTATTGATACATGCAGTTTATAGGCTGCCCTTTAGCTGAAGTTCTTTGGGCAGCTTACAGGCATTAAAACAAGCAAAATTATAATAAAGTAATAAAATAAATCTAATGCGGGATCACCATAAACTAAAAAGAATCAGTTTAAAAGAGAAAACAGGGGAAATGAGAATTTGCAGCACTAAATCAATTAGAACAGAGGGCAGAGAAACAAAGAGTAAGAAGCAGAGCTGCTTTTGTGTGCCCTTCACCTTTTGCCAATTGGCATTAGGTATTAGCACACCTTGCCTCCTCATGATGCTGATCCCCATTTGTGACCTTTCACAGTGTGAAAGAGCCAGTGTGGTGTAGTGGTTAAGAGTGGTAGACTCATAATCTGGGGAACCGGGTTCGCGTCTCCGCTCCTCCACATGCAGCTGCTGGGTGACCTTGGGCTAGTCACACTTCTTTGAAGTCTCTCAGCCCCACTCACCTCACAGAGTGTTTGTTGTGGGGGAGGAAGGGAAAGGAGAATGTTAGCCACTTTGAGACTCCTTCGGGTAGTGAAAAGCGGGATATCAAATCCAAACTCTTCTCCTTCTTCTTCTTCTGGGATTTCTCAGGCTACTTTTATGCCATTTTTTTTTTACCTGACATGTTACTACTGCTATTCATGTCATGTGCACCAGCAGTGTGGTAATGTTTGGGTGGGAACGGCTTTGAGCCTGCACAACCCATTTGGCATACTTTCCCAACACCTTTCTTCCATGCCCTCTCTTTGATTTTTATGGTGGATCTGTGGGAACCAATATTTCCTTATTTTCACTTGCCTTCCAAATCCTAGATGCAAAGCGGGGCTCTTAAGGAACTGAACAAGGAGTGCCAAAGAACTGGGGTTTATGTTTCTTCTTAAAGGGTCTGGGGGCAGGCTTTGAAGTCTTTAAGTTAGCACACAAGTTAGCACACATAACACAGTACCAGATTTAGGAAGGTTCTCAAGCCTTTGGAAACTGTGCACTAGACACACTTGTCAAATATGTACATTTTGATACAAAAGTCCAAACTCTGGAAAAGTTCAGCTCTGGCTGCAGAAATTCTTGTGGTACTTCTTTCTTTCTTTCTTTCTTTCTTTCTTTCTTTCTTTCTTTCTTTCTTTCTTTCTTTCTTTCTTGAGCAACCTAGAACTAGACTACAAATGCTTTATAGCCTGTTTTGGGAGTTGTGTGTATGTTTGTAGTGGATGTATTAAATCAACTTCAGTGTAAGATATCCAAGATTTCATGTGGTCACTCTGCCACTTTAATGGCAGGTTTTACTGTTTCCTTCCACTCTGAAGTTGTGTGTGTTATAAACTGTGGAGCGGTAATGCCAGTGTGTTCCTGGTAACATCTGATCAAGCATTTATGCCTATGCACCAATTAATGTCGCAGTGCCACCAAAAGCACTTTTATTCTTTCTGGTGCATTTGGGCTGCTGTCATTTAACTCCATTTTAAATCTCATTTTTCCTAGGGACTGTAATACATTTAGTGATGAATGTACTGTGAAAGTAACTGCTGCTTGTTGCCATGTTGGAAAAGTTTCATGGCTTTAGCAATCACTAACCATTTCCCCATCCGACATCCATCATTTTGTCAAAGTTTTTAATGTGTTGCAGAGAGTCATCTAGAAAAGAAGAAAAGAGGAGGAAAAAAAATAATGAAGGAGGGGGACCCAAGACCTTTCATTTTATGCCAAAAAAATGACTTGGATATAGTCCCCTTTATGCTAGCAACAATTAATGTTACATTTCCCCGCATATAATATGGGTTTTGTGTGTGTGTGTGTGTGTGTGTGTGTGTGTGTGTGTAAATGGAGTTATTTAACAGTCTACCTTTTGTTACTGAATCCTTAACCCATAATCTTGAGTACATAACAGAACTGGAAAGCCTGCTGGATCATCTGGTTGAAGTAGTGCCTTCCTTGGAGTACCTGAGTTTGCTTGGAAATACAGCATGTCCAAATGAACTGGTCTGCAAAGACAAGGATGAGGGAGACTATCAGAGGTACAGGTTAGTATCTTGGATTATATATGCATATGTAAAATATTTAGTACTGTATTCAGCTAACCTCTGCTCACTGAAATTAATGAATCTAGATTGTCACAGTCATTTACAGTAAACCTACAGCTTGTGCACATTCAGCTTTACATGCGTGGCAAAACAAAAAATAAAAAGAGGGTGGAGTTTCAGGAAAAATGACAGCAGTAATCCCACCCACCGTTGAACCCAGTGGGTTTTGTTTATACACAATTTTGGCTTTAGGCGCAATCCATGGAACGTAACCCCCATGTAAGTTATGGGCCTGCTGTCCTTTGTTGGGTCTACTCTGAGTAAAAGTTAGTTGACTACAACCTTCAGCCAACTTTAAATGGCTGCTGAAGTAAAAATTAAGAACTGTGTATAGGACCTAATGTAATCTAAGGGCAATGTGTGAAAAGGTTACAGAATCATCTTCTCCCTGCCTCTATTCCATGGGTAGGCAAACTAAGGCCCAGAGGCTGGATCTGGCCCAATCGCCTTCTAAATCCGGCCCACGGACATTCCAGGAATCAGCATGTTTTTACATGAGTAGAATGTGTCCTTTTATTTAAAATGCATCTCTGGGTTATTTGTGGGGCATAGGAATTCGTTCATTCCCCCCCCCCCCCAAAAAAAAATAGTCCGGCCCCCCACAAGGTCTGAGAGACAATGGACTAGCACCCTGCTGAAACAGTTTGCTGACCCCTGATCTATTCACTACAGAGGCCCTTTTATGAGGCAAGGTGAGGTGGCTAGTTGAAGTTTGTGGGAGCGATTTTGGGTCACCAGGCCTCTTGAAGCCGAGAGCATGGGAGCCATGGAGTAAAATCTGGTGGGATATGGACAGAGCCTTGTTGTGCCTAGTGGGAGTGGAAGATGCTACCTGGTGTGTCAGGATAGAGGGACTTCAGGGATAGAGTATGAAGGACCTAGGTGGGGGGACTGAGTAGCAAAACCTCTGAAGCCATAATTTAGTCCTTTCCATGGAGGTGTTGGTGAGGAAGCTTAAGCCTCTGAAATCTCAGGTCACCACACTGAGACCCAGGAAAATCCAAGCTAATAATGATGGCAGAATGGGACCTAGACAGATCTGAGCCAGCTGTACAATCCACTGAAAAGTTCTCTGGCACAGATGTCATTGAAAAAGATTCAGTGATATGAATATTTTGCCGCATACAGGACCTATGCACATATACCCAGTAAATTGCAGCAGTTGTGTATATAGACCTGATATGGAATTGCATGTTCCTATAATCGGTGAGTTCTTGTCATCCCTATTGTGTTACAAGCCTGCCAGCAAGCCCATACATTTCTATAGGTGATCAAATGGGGGCCACCCAAGCATCAGCAAACAGCTGTTTAATTTTGATCTGGTAACATCTACGGCAACTTAACCAGATCATGGAATTATGTGTTTCCCCACTCCACATAATTGGCTGTCATTGCCAAGGAAACACACAACACTATAACTGCAGTACCCCAGAAAGTGGTCCCAGACCTCAGGGGCTCTCAGAACTTCATTTCAAAGACAGGCATGTTAATTCAGTGTTATTCAAAGACATGTTAATTCAGTGTTAACATGTATTTCTTGCAACAGGTGGTGTAAGATGCAAGGTAGTGTTTCATGATGCAGTCACTGAGTGATGAGCCTTGTATTTTAGATAGGATGACAAATTTCAAGCAAACCGCATGGCATTTTCTACATAAGCATTCCACATAACCATGTTGCTCTCAAGTTAAACCTACCTACCTATTTCCAGCCTACCAGACAAGCATTCTGAAATGATGTGTGAGCAAACATTGACTGTACAGTTATTGTGAACTGTATGTTCATGCTTTCAGCATAAAAAAGTGTTAGAAACCTGAAAGGAGGCTTATCCAGAGAACACATTACGTGGAAGCCATGAGATGGTTTGCTGTGGGTTTTTAGCAGTGCTGCAGTAATCTGGACAGACCTCCCAACCTGATCTGTAGTGGCTATTTCAAGTTGAGCGCTTCAGTCTCTTTCCAAAATAGATTCAGAACTGTCTTTAGTCTAGATACTTCTAATGTGCCAACTTCTGAATTGTACATAAATGTGCCATCTTGGCTTTTGCTAAGTGGCCTAGTTTGAATAAAATATTTCCCCATTGCCTTAACCCCAAACTGGAAGGCACGTTGGCTGTCCTGCGTACAGAGAGCCCAATAGTGGTGTCGCCATGTAAATTTATGAGACATTTTCACCACAGAATTGCTTAAAAATGAATGATATCGCTACAGTTTACTGTTTTTCACTTTAAGTACATTTTTCTGACAATATGCCTCCTATTAATCATTTAAGCAAAAGTAGTTCCTTAAAGGAGCTATTCAGAGGCAAGAATCCATGGTTCATTTAATGCTGTCTGGGGGGGGGGGGAGTCTTGTTGAGTGACATTCTCTGTGGTTATGTGATGTAATATTTATAATATGTCACACAGCTATACATCAAAACAATCATGGCTGTTGTTGCATTTCCATGCAAAATGTTGATTTTTTTTAAAGGGTCAAGATAGTTTTAGCTCATATTAAGGCAAACCATCATGCCAAAACCAGGAGGAGAATCTTACTTTGAAAAGGTTAATTGAAATAGGTTTTAAAGTGAATATTATTCCGATTTGCATCACATTACTGCAGTGGAACTGAAGTGAATCTCTTATCACTTTCTTTTCTCCTGTAGAACTAGCATTGAATGTTCTTCATTACTGCAGATGTAGTATTAGTTTCCCCATAAGATATATATTGCACCTGCCAAAAAAAATAACAAGATTTAAAGACCAAAGATGAAACTAATGAAAACAGGTTCTATAATATGTGACTAAGGGGCAATTCATTGAACCTACCTTTTCACACACTTATCTCAAAAGCTCTTATCTCTCCTTTCCAAGCACCCCTGGAGAAATAGGGACAGAGAGGCAGGCCCCCTGCTTCCCACCCAAACCTGTGAAACCTGTAGGATCTGGTGTCAACTGTTGGCATTAAGATATTATTTCTACAATCATTGCTTCTATAAGAACAGCTGCCAGATTGTGAAGCTCCCATATTTCACTGCTTTTAACTGGACTACATTTTGGCCCATACTAAAGTGTACACAGGCTAATGTTTAATCCAGTCACCTTCATAGATTCCTAAGCAAGCTGCATAAACACAATAATATATTTATTTCACAGCAAAAAAAGGGAGTGAATTATTAAGGTGGAATTAAGAGGCTATTCATCTGTAATAGTGCTGCTTGCTGAACAGGAAGCAGGACTTATTTCCTTTGAGTAAAGGTTTTGGAAAGACCTTGGTTGTGGAGATGGGGATAGATAGATAGATAGATAGATAGATAGATAGATAGATAGATAGATAGATAGATGATAGAGATAAATGCAGTCCAGAACCACAGTTTTAACTCCACATTTAGCCACTTGCAAAAAAAAAAGCAGTGCTGAAGTGCCTTAGCATGGAAGCAACCTGAGTGTTACCTGAGCAGCAATAAATAGGATCATCTTAAAAGATGGTCCTGGTTGCGGGCAGGCCCTCAACCCAGTTCCCCCCCTCCCTGGTGTGGGTGGAGTAATACCCTCACGCCAGGGTGGCATCATTTGGCCAATCATTTTGAATGGGGTGATTGTGAGGGGGTATAAAGGCGGCAGCACGACGTGTGCCAAGCACCTGCTTTGCACTGCTGAACACCCGCCCACCTGCCATTTAATTTAGGTGTCCTCTGGCCTTGCTTTAGACTTCGGTTGGTCACCTGTCTTGGGACAGGGGGCAGGTAGGAATTTTTTTCATTTGGCAGATTGGTCATTTGGTTTTCGCCTACCTCTTAGCAATCGTCACAACTTTGTAAGGTTTGGCAGTTAGGCCTTGGCTTATTGATGTGTGGGGGAGGGGAGGTCGGCCATCTCCTGCCCCTCCATTGTCCAAGAGTATTCCGTTAAAGGAATCCAGGGATCCTGGATCCTGTCTGAATTCCGATTGAGGGGCTAGGGCTATGCCAGGCCTCTGGGAACGCCGAGGAGAGCTGTAGGTGGGTTCCCCCAATGTGGTTCCCTCTTTTGGTGGTTTACCCTTACTGACTTCCTGCAAAGGGGGCAGGAGTACGATATAGTCTTTTGCCAGTGCCTAAGCCAATACCGCTCACATTTGCTGTAATCGATAAAGTTGTGGCTTAAATTTTGCCCATTAACCTTAAACCAAAATTCTGTCAGTGTGAATTTCTTTATTCTAACAGGGGGGCTGGCTTGGGGGCCTTGACACGCAATCACTTTTGCTCTGGTCTTCACATGTGAATCTTTGTTTCTAGCAGTTGTTTGAGCCACATGGCATTGGCAAGCAAACTCTAGAAGTGTTCAACACTTTACACAAAACAAACTTAAAGGGCTTTTTAGTGTCTTGCCCCAAGGTGGCAGAAATAGAAATCCAAAATGTTTTCGTGTTAAATACACCAATACCCCAGTAAAATTATATCCTAGCCATTCCTGTACTTTTTTAGTTCTCACCTATCCCTGCAAAATATGCATTATAGTGAAAAAGTAGAGAATAAATGGTTGTCTAAATCTCGTTGTGAACATTTTAAAAAAACATATCTCAGACTTTAATAATTTTGAATGAAATCTAGGAACAAAACAAAAATGTTGAACAAGAATGGATCATACTGTATTGTGTGTTTGTGTGTGTATATAAATATAAATAACATTATTTTGCAAACTTTCTCCCATTGTACTCAAGGCAATTTGCAATATAAATTAACGGCTTCCAGTCTAAGAGGCACATTACAAATGGAAAGTGGTTCAGGGAGTAAAATATGATGCCTCTGTTAGAAATTAAATATGCATTTGAAAAGACAGCAACATAACAGCTCTGGATTTTTGTGAAATTAATAAATATATCATATTCAATTAATTTATTTTTTGTGTGATTAATAATGCACATGAGTTATTAGTATTAATTATGAATAATCAGTTATCGTTTCCTACCAAGTATTATTGTGTAGAAACGACTGCCTGCTTCTTCTTCTTTTTGTTTTAAAACTTTATTCATAATCAAAACATAGTGTGATGTGATATGCTAGTAGAGAAACATTCCAGTATTGGGAAAAAGTAATGTGACTAGCAAAGCAGCATAAATGGGAAATAACCTCAGCTTCAGTCTCTGCTTTGAAGATCTCCAGAAAGCACAGGCCGTGACCTAGAGATCAAAGTCACAGAGAGTCAACACAATAATTGCTGGTTAGTTGTCTTGTACCAGCAGTACTCGTTCTGTCTTGGGGGGTCTATTGTTTGTGGTTAAAACACGAACCATGCTATTATTGGATTGTGAAAAATTGTCTTGGTCAGAATATATCGAAGTTTAAATATAGATGGCCTTATTTGTCTTTTAATCAGTAAGATACAAAGTGCCCAAAGCCCAAACACAGTTTTAGAGTTTGTTGTCCCCTTGAAAACCCAGATATGCATGGGATCCACCCAATACTTTATTCAGTTCTGTTCTGTCCTGCTTTTTCTGGGCTGCTCTGATTTCTTCATGTTACATTAATAGTCATTGCTTCTTTCCCTGTGTAATTTCCCCACCACCCCTGACAATTGCAGTACAGCCTAAACTCAAACATTTAGTCCATATACCTGATGGCAATCATATAGAGAGAGGGGTGGGGTGGGGTGGGGGCTCATTTAACACTTAATTTTAATATAAACATTTTATATTAAATGAACAACATGAGCCAAATTTAGACAACATGAGAAGTGATATACTTCGGCTGGTTTTGTCTGGAACGTGGCGGCAGGAAGAGCTGGGAAGCAGCACTGCAGGAACTTTGAGCAGGACACACATTAAACCATAGGTTGATTTAAACTGTGGTTTAATGTGACATGCAAAGGAGATCACCATGGCAGCGGGGATCCAAGCAGCCCAGGTCCAGGCACCTGGGTACACTGTGACAGCTGGGGCCTCAGACTCTTAGCTTTTATATTTCTTATTTATTTATTTATTTATTTATTTATTTATTTATTTATTCTTAAGTGAGTCGATTGGAAATTTTTGCAGGAAGAGAACAAAATGTGGAGGCAGCTCTAATGCTTCAGCCCTTGTCAGGCAGCACTGTTGCTAAGGGTAGAAGGTAAAGGTAAAGAGACCCCTGACCATTAAGTCCAGTCGCAGACGACTCTGGGGTTGTGGTGCTCATCTTGCTTTATTGGCTGAGGAAGCCAGCGTACAGCTTACGGGTCATGTGGCCAGCATGACTAAGCCACTTCTGGCAAAACCAGAGCAGCACATGGAAACGCCGTTTACCTTCCCGCCAGAGCGGTACCTATTTATCTACTTGCACTTTGACATGCTTTCAAACTGCTAGGTTGGCAGGAGCAGGGACTGAGCAACGGGAGCTCACCCTGTTCCGTGCGTTGCTCTGGTTCGCCAAAGTGGGTTAGTCATGCTGGCTACTTAACCTGGAAGCTGTACGTCGGCTCCCTCGGCCAATAAAGCGAGATGAGCGCCGCAACCTGAGTCATCCGCAACTGGACCTAATGGTCAGGGGTACCTTTACCTTTACCTTACTCTATTGGAAGTACTCTTCCTACTGAGAAAAAAAATGGTGATATTGCAGTCCTCTGTGATTTTGCATATCCCCTACACATCCACTGCTGGTCTGCTCATCAGAAGCACTCAGAAGCTCCACACCTCTGACCATGGAGGCAGAACATTGTGACTAGTAGCCTTGTTTTGAAAGCTTTCTTGAGAGGATGCGGAGGGGATAGCTTGCTGAAAAGCAGTTTATTCATGTTTATTTTGTGGTGTCCCTTAGTTAATATAACTTAGTTAATAGAATATATTAATATACTAAAGGATTAGCTTTTCTCCTATGTATAGACGAGAAGCTTATTCATTAACTGGCATGTTTTGGGTTGCTTACAGGCATGTTGGCATTAAGTGCTTTTATCAGATCACTTTCTTGACTTGTTAATTCTCATAAATCCCTGAACATGGTTTGTTCTGCAATAGAAATGGGTTGGGGGGAGAAACTAAAAAAGCAGTTTCTACTGAATTTTGCCTAGAGCAAAACTTGAAGGAAATGTGTCTAATAGAATTTTATTCTGCTTTATCTTCGAAAGAAATCAAAGTTTTTAATAATCATAAAGTTAATAGCATAAAACCCATAAAATATTCAAAAACAATTGAAAGAGAAAAGAAAATAGTACTGGATAATAAAACAATTCAAATAGGAAATCAGAGTAAGAGAAAAAGGAGAAGAAACAAACCTCCATTTTCAGCAGCACAGTTCCAGCAACACAGTGGCCCAGTCAACACTTAATGCTAAACGCAACTATGGATAAGCATGAACATGCAGGGAGTGGTGGCTTGTGCCCATTGAAACTGGTCACTTGTTGCCATTTACTTCCTGCAAGCTTCACCTGAGGCCCTTCTTTGTGTGTCTCCTCCACAAGTGGTCCAGAGGGTGGCTACATGAGAACAGGCCTTTTCTGTGGTGGCTCCCCTCTTGTGGAATGCTCTCCCCAGGGAGGCTCACTTGGCGCCTGCTCAAAGTGTTTCTCTATAACCAGGTCTTCAGCTGATTAACATTCAGTGGCCTTTTAAATGTGTTTGTGGAAGGGGGTTATTGGTTTGCTTTTCCTTTTGTTTTAATAGTTATGCATTTTGTGTTGTCACTTTGTATTTATATGTTGTAAACCGCTATGTGGTCTTTGGATCAAGGGGACATACAAATTTAATAAATAATATTATAATATGCTGTTCATTTAACTAATAATCATCAATTCTTTATTTTTCTCCACCAATCTGGTTTCCCCCCATCTATTATTAGATTTCTAAAACTTTGCAAATCTAATCCTAGCTACAGACAATAAATGCAGAATTAGATTTTGAATATTTTGAAGCTTACTATATTTAACAAAATTTAATAAAGCATAATAAACTGAAATTCTGCCAATCCTGTGCACCTATTTGAAAATATACACACCTTAAATGCCTTGTCAGATTAGCACCGAAACTACAAAAAACAGTTTCATCTGTACTGAATACTTAACAAATTGGTGAATGAATTGTTAATCTCTATTGTCATCTCCAGTTATTTAGTGTTGAAATAACATTAAACCTTGATGTGTTTCTTCCTCATTTTCTGCTGCAGATGTTTTGTACTTCTTTCCAGTGGCTTTGTGCACTACCTAATGTTACCACCCCATACCATATTAAGCTGTTTAAAATCCATGCCCTGGACAATGAAGAGATAATATGGAAGATTCTAGCTAAAAGAGCATGCATAAAAGAACATGCATTTTTTCAAACTGTAAGATTTCATCACGACAACCCGGAAATTAACTATCATGTTCAGATTCAAGATCCACCATTAAAACAACAACAACACATGTACATTAAAACAGAGGGAGAACACAATTCACTCTAAATCACAGCAAGAGCAGCATATCACTCCCAGTTAAACTCCTGCTGTGCTCTAAAAGTCTTCTGAAAACGGTTGGTCTTTAGCTGTCACCTGAAGAATGGGACAGTCAGATCTGAACCGAGAGAGAGCTCCATAGATGTGGTGCTGCCTTGCTATTTGTAGTGTGCACCCCCCCCCCCCCCCGGATCATATTCAGTGAGGGTACCACAAGCAGGACTTCCCTCACAGATCTCAAAACTCAAAAGATGCTGCTTCAAGTATACTTGGGTCCTAAACCATTCAGGACTCATGTGCTAGTGCAACACACCAGTTCCACACAGTAGCTCCACACAGAACACAATCCAGCCAGGGCATTATTTGAGCATGGACTACTGTAGCCAGGTTATCCAGGTAGAGGAATGGACAGAGCTGGGCAATTCTTGCCACTGAGGCTGCATGGGGCTTCAATGACAGAGCAAAATCTAGAAATACCCCCCAACTGTGCACCTACCCCTTAGGGGAAGTGCTACCCTGTGCAGAACAGGCTGCCTATCTACTTCTCAGACCTGAGAACTACCTATTGACAGAACCTCCATCTTGCCAGGATTCAGCTTCAGTTTATTCACTTTCATCCTGCTGATCACTGCTACCAGGCACTGGTCCTGTACTTGCACAGCCTGCCCTGATTCAGATGGGTTAACGTGAGAGCGCTTGGTAGTGTAAGACAGGCCCTTGTCTCAACCAGTAGGATGAGTGAATCCGTTTCCTGCTGAAATTTGCTAAACTTCTCAAAATTCAGCCCCTCCAAATTTCCTGTGAAATTTTGCTGCAGATAAAAATTACTGCATGGCAAACTTGGTGACAGCTAAAGGAAGTATGGAACTTCCTGTAAACAAAAGAAAGAAAGAAAGAAAGAAAGAAAGAAAGAAAGAAAGAAAGAAAGAAAGAAAGGTGCTTTTCTTACCAAAATTTAATTTTGCTCAAATTTTCTCAGATGTGGAATGTGCTCTCCCATTGCCAACCCATTTAAGGTATGAAGTTTCAGCACCTGGCTTATAAAAGTTATAAATATTTTGTGCAAGCAAAATCCTTGAAGATTGGCTCAAAGGTGAAAGAGAACCCTAACATTTGAACCTGGACCTAGCAATTCCAACACTAAGTCATTTTAAAATGTATATCTGTTAACGGTATTACTTCACAATGATGCATCTGTGTGTACATACGCACAAACACACATGCACACCCCCAAGTACTCTAGAGTCAATGTCTTAGAAGTAGCTGAATGTTTCACATGCCACTGCAGCCATTTTGTAGAGCTGGCAATAAAGGGGAGCCTGTCACTGAGATATCCAAATCTGGAGAGAGAGAGAGAGAGAGAGAGAGAGAGAGAGAGAGAGAGAGAGAGAGATGATGCCAATGTTGTGCCTCTGTTACTGACATCTAACCTTCCCCTGACCTGCTGCAGAACAAAACTTCTTGAATTGTCTGGACTCTGTGCATAGCCAATTTTCTAAGGACATTGTAGACTAGAAGAGAGGTTCACAGGCAGAGATAAATGAGTCTTTAAAGACCTTCCTGGGATATCTGTTTTTCCTCTCGCCAGAGCTCATTGCTTTCCTTCAACCACGATGGCAGATAATGACCTTTCCCACATCTACAAAGAACGGGTCAGTTTAATAACACCAGTCTCAGGAATTCTGAAGGGGGGTTCAAAGTTATGTTTAAAAATGCAGATCCACCCACCTCCTCAGCCAAAATAAAACATTCTTCTTTTACACTGAATGCAAAATTTAGAAGCATTCTTTCTGATTAAGCAGTGGTCCCTTAACTAGCAATTTTATAAGCTGAAAGCAGTTGCAATATGTCATGCAATTTATAGATCCCTGTGCCTGCCATAAAGTGTTTTATGATGGCTGCATTCTGTGTTATTAGTAGCTGTCTCTTTCTGCAGCCATTGCCGTTTGATAATAGTCTTAAAACACCCAAAATTACTTACCTGCAAGCAACATTCTAGATAGTGTCTGTTGACAGTTTGAATAAGTTTAGTGCCCTTTTGTTGTACTTTACCTTCAAAACAAACTGATTGAACCATCAATAGCTCCTTGGAAGCTGACAGAGGCCTATCATCTGGTTTAACCCTCTGATAGCAGGTTATCTTTGGGAGTTAACCTCCTTGCATTGTTAACTTGAATGTTTTATGTACTATGCAACTTTAGGATACTGCTGTGATAACCTTAGTAACTAAGTCATACATCACAGTAAAGAGTTCTGGAGCGACAAATAACCCTGGATTAAATTTACAAGGCTTGAATTTATATTATAAGGGCACGTGTTCATTCTGGGGCTTTAGGTATCTTTTTTTCTATATTTTCTAGTAAAGCAGGGTTGTGTTTAGACTGGTACTCCATCTTCAAATATTGCTTATTTAAATTCCTTTTTAATGTTGAAATATAATGTCATTCTTACATAGGTATAGTTATCCCCGGATATTGTCTGTGGCTAAATTGGCCATACACATATATCAGGCTCATTCAAATGTAACATTCCCAACTTCATTAAACCATGGTTTATGAACATACAGAGCTACCTTATACTTGTTGTTGTTGTTGTTCAGTCATTCAGTCGTGTCCGACTCTTCGTGACCCCATGGACCAGAGCACACCAGGCACGCCTATCCTTCACTGCCTCTCGCAGTTTGGCCAAACTCATGTTAGTAGCTTCGAGAACACTGTCCAACCATCTCATCCTCTGTTGTCCCCTTCTCCTTGTGCCCTCCATCTTTCCCAACATTAGGGTCTTTTCTAGGGAGTCTTCTCTTCTCATGAGGTGGCCAAAGTACTGGAGCCTCAACTTCAGGATCTGTCCTTCTAGTGAGCACTCAGGGCTGATTTCTTTGAGAATGGATAGGTTTGATTTTCTTGCAGTCTGTGGGGCTCTCAAGAGTCTCCTCCAGCACCATAATTCAAAAGCATCAATTCTTCGGCGATCAGCCTTCTTTATGGTCCAGCTCTCACTTCCATACATTACTACTGGGAAAACCATAGCTTTAACTATATGGACCTTTTCCTGCAAGACAATGACTCCTATACAACCTTGCAGGTGGCAAAGTTTCTAAACTCTGTCATATCTCAAAAAAGGTGCTGTGGCCAACTACACGACCACTAATACTTTTGTTTTCTGCTCCCTGGTTGCAATTTTAAAACTTGTATTTGTGCTGTGGTTTGTTTCCCTATGACTCCAGGGTCTATGGTTTGCTGTAACTTTATGTCATATATTCCATATTTTATGTTTTTATGGGCTTATAGCCGCAATAAATTTGAATTTGAATTATATGGACCTTTGTCGGCAAGGTGATGTCTTTGCTTTTTAAGATGCTGTCTAGGTTTGTCATTGCTTTTCTCCCAAGAAGCAGGTGTCTTCTAATTTTGGGACTGCTGTCACCATCTGCAGTGATCATGGAACCCAAGAAAGTGAAATCTCTCACTGCCTCCATTTCTTCCCCTTCTATTTGCCAGGAGGTGATGGGACCAGTGGCCATGATCTTAGTTTTTTTGATGTTGAGCTTCAGACCTTATACTAAAGCACACCAATGATCCGTATTGCTCAGTATTGTCCCTGCACTGACTGGCAGTGGTTCTCTAGGGTTTCAAGGAGGGGACATTCTCAGCCCTACCTGGAGATGCAGGTGTTGTAAGAAATTACCAGGGAATTGAACCTGAGACCTCATGCATGAAAAGCAGGTGCTGTATCACTGAGACAACTCGTGTTCAGAGGCTGGAACAATTGTCAGGCCTGTTTGCTCCTCCTCTCCCCTCTCCTTGCAAGGCAACTTCAGCGTGGAGTTTTCTGCCTCCTTTGCAGGGCACTTTAAAATTTCGTTGTAAATTTCATGGGTATGGGTGTTGAGCTTACCTTATCATAGTGAGGTGGCTGTGGGTGTTCTCTGCATTTTTATTTCTAGTGCTTGTTGGCGGTGGTGGGGAGTCTCTGGCAATTTGGAGGCCCTAGTTTGGCATTTAAGATATTTTCTCTAAAGCTACACCCAGCTCCCCACACCTGACATCCTATGCCATTAAATACATGGCTACAGGAAGCACCAGGAGCCTCAACATTCACTCCTGATGGTTTAATGGCAAGCAGGGTTTGCTGTCACTACTGATTAGCTGGAAATGACCCAAAAAAGTGAAAACACCAGCACCAATAAAACGAAAGCAAGCGTAAGAGACATACATAGCAAGCCAGCCACTACCCACCAAACCCTTACAAACAAACAAGCAATCTGCCATCTTTCGAAAAACTGTTGTACTGTAATAGAAAGTTACTGACTCACACTTGTGTGCATGAAAGGGTTAACCTGAGCAGATTGGGCATGACTTCCAGAGGGCACCATGTTGGCTATCCTTGGTCTACAGCAGCCTTTCTCAACCTTGGGTTCCCAGATATTATTGAACTAACAGCTCCCATCATCCCTGACCTCTGGCCATGCTGGCTAGGAATGATGGGAGTTGTAGTCTGACAGCATCTGGGGACGCAAGGTTGAGAAACGCTGTTCTACAGCATATATAGTTCATCAGAGAGTGCTTAATGGGGTGTGTGTGTGTGTCCGTCCATCTGTCCCTATTTCTCTCTGATGAAAGGAATCTGAGTGGCAAGGATTTAATCTGACTGTTCTTCAAAATGGCATCATTATTGTGATGTTTCAGCACTGATGACAGGGTAGCTTTTAATGCCTGCTGCAGATTGCCTTTTATAGTTCATCATCCTCTGCTATACAACATCTGCACTGCGAAGATGATGGGGGAAGGAAGATTTCTGTCATATGATCCATATGGCTCTCATCTCGCTCCCCCCCCCATTCCCCATGAGGGGGGAGCTGCATGTTCCCTTTCTTTGAGGAACGAATTCTAGAAACGTTAAACAGAAAGGGGTGTGTGGAAACCCCTTTCTGCCGAGACCATTTGGCTACAAATTTAGGCTTTCTTAGATGGAGGCTATGCAAGACTGACGTTTAGGGCTTCAGTCCAAAACTGGCAGGGAGATGAGACAGCACTGCTCGAGTCTGTTGTCATTTTTGTGGCCGCCTGCTTCTTGATGGCATCTTTCACTTGATCATGAAACATTTGCTGATTTTCTAATAGTGATGTTTTCTGCACCTGAATATTAATCTTTTTTCACCCTGCACTTAGATGGGTGTTTTTACTCCACTTGAGCTTTGCTCTTGACATATTGTTTCCTTCTGTTCATGTCTTTGTTTGAAAGAGCCCCTTGTCCTCTGAGCTTTTCTGCCAGTAATACAAGATGGAAGTATTCTCTTCCACTGAAAGATAAGGGCCGTCAGAGGCTCACAGGGGGTTGAAAGGGCAGCCAGGGAAGTTGGAGATGTGTTTGAGAATATTTCATTATCCCCAGACATCCAGCTACTCTTAACAAATTGTCTAGCTTTGAACATGTTATGCTTCCTAAAGAGGGCTCTCAATTTTTAGTACCATTACTCTTGGTTGTGGGTTTGCATTCAGTTTGTTGATGGATTTTAACACATAGCACTAAGCATATTCCATTTCGTTAAGATTTTACAAGCCTCAGACAAAGCAAGGTGTGGCCTTTGTCTCTCTCTTTTGTTTTGTCTTGTTGTTGAAAGAATAATTCATAAAAGCACGGCTACCATCGCTTCTGCAACTGGTGGCAAACTAGTCTCAACTAGTCTGTGCCTTAAAAAAAAAAGGAAAGGGATTTTATTACTTTTCCATACAGCTTATTCCATTGAGTTCAGACATATAAATGGCAGTCCTTTATATTTTGAACCTGAACATTTCCCGTATAATTTGGACATGTGAGGTTGCCTCTTCGACAAGCCACAGGGCCTCAGTCTGATTACTAAAACGATGGTCTATATAAACTTGGCATTTGTGGGAAATATTATTAATCACCTTTCTGTTTCCTGCCAGGAAAGGATCTGGCGCTTCCTCTCTCCGTCTCCACTAAGTCTGTTTCATATCTGGGTGACTGGCTGTAAATAGCAAGTACTTGAGATGAGTTGATATTATCACCTTCCTGGGATTTTTTTCAAACATTGATTCATGCCATGCTGTGCCATGCTTTTTCAGCTTTTTGTGAATAAAGCTGTGTGGGTGGGTGTCTGGCTAGCCAAGCTCCAGCTTTTTTGCCAAAATGTTAGAGGAAGCTGGAGGGAAAAAAGCAATTTTGAATCTACTGCGTTCCCTGTGGCAAGGCAGTTATTTTCTCTCATCTTATGAACCTTAACTTTGATTCGGTTGTGCCTCACATAAAAACCTAGGATGTGTGAACCTCCGCTGAAAACTGTTGCCACTCTCTTTACCTTTCCTGAGATATCCTTCAAATGTTTTGCCCAAACTTTGACTTCTGTCATCCTGCAAACTGCTTTGTATCATGAGCATCCTTCTCTGGTGCAGGGAATTTTGCTGTGCCATAAACTCCTTTGCTTTCCTCTTCGTTTTCCAGAGAATGAGCCTCTAGATTCTTTTCTCAAAAATGGATGGGAACCCTACCCTGCCAGGAGGAGAATATTTCCATTAGTCATGTGAGAATGTCTGTGAGAAGCTTCCTGTGACGGACAGCAGAGCCAGACTGGAAATTCCACCAGAGTGCTGGAGCCTCTCTCTGATTGGCTACATAGACAGCCAGTCAGAGAGGGGAGTGGAGACAGAACTTTGGGAGGGAATATAAAAAGAGCAGTTTCTGAGGGAGAGAGTTGATTTGAGTTGTTAGACAGGATTGAGTTTGACAGGTGAAATGAGAGGTGGAGATTAGGGTAGGATTTGACTGAGGGGTGAACTGGTTCTGATTTGAGTTGAACTACTGGCAGTCTCCTTCTAGCCAGGAGGGGAGAGTTCTAGGTAAAGATGACTCCCAAACAGTAAAAAGGGTTGAGGTGATCCTCTGTGTGTGTTATACTATTTGGAAATACCTCAGGATTGGGATTGCTAAGAGAGAGGGTAACTGATGAAAAGTGCCCCTCGCTCTTGAACCAAAGTATTAAGCTGTGAAGGAAGCTGTGCTGTGTCAAAATTATTTAACTGTAATGCCTGTCACAACTAAGTAAAGGACTGAGAGTGAAGTAACAGAAAACCGAGTTAAGCATTTTAACACCTATTCTACAAACCTGAACATCTCTCTGAAGTGTACCAACTGATTTTTAGCAACTGAAGTTTTAAGAAAAGCTGTGCATATACCACTGTGTTTAAGCCTGTGGCATCTTTATATTTATTTTAAGTAATAAGTCAGCTTATACCTGAAAGAACGCATTTCCAGACCCAACTTTGTTTCACAAACCTCTTCTTTTTGTAAATAAAACTTTTTATTGTTTGATCAACTCCTGCCTGAGACTTGAAATCACTAACATTTCTCTCACACAAGATAGCTTGCGGTAAATTGTAGAAATTTGTTTAATGGGCATGCTGTGAGGTGGGTCCACTATATTTAATTGGGGAGAGTGGCTAGTGGGGTGAAAAACCACTAGGGTTGCTTTCTATCTTGTACCAAATCTCAGTGAAAAAAATTATCTAGGAGCTAAAAAGAAGAAGAAGAAGTAAAACTGATATTGTACCCATTTAAAGTTATATCACATCCTCATTTGTCGTAATTTGAATGCACAAATTTATCATGCATGAATAAAAATGCTAGATTCTTCAGGATATTCTAGTATGTTAAATCAGACAAACAGAGCAACAGAGAGCAAATATTTTTTAAAAATAGAATTGTACATTTTAAAGGAACAAGCATCATCCAGCCACCTACAGATCAGCACGTGTTCACACACACCACCCAGGCTTATGCACTGTAGAAAAAATCAGATTTTCCATGGACCCAGTGATGTATTTTAGCTCCCAGTCACACTTGTCAATAGGTAGATTGCAGGATCTGTTTTGCCCTTTTTTTGAGGAGATGACATGATTGGTTACAGCAATGGTAAAAAGAGACTTGGGTCAAAGCTGAACAAATATGGGTGGGCATCTATGTTAGGGTTTATTCTATGGCTGTGATGGTATTTAAAAAAACCAAAAAACCACAGTACCACCATTGCATCAGTGCCATGTTGACCAGCAGATATGATCTGAGAACTGAGCTGAATATTTCAGGCTTTCCCCCAAATTAGTGAGGAGGAAGCCTTGACAGCACATTGTGACCAGTTGCAAAGCTCTATGCCAATTAAGTAACTTGCATTTGTTCCACAGTGGGAGCAGGATTTTGTCTGGTTTCACTTTTTTCATTTTCCTAAACTAAAGAACTTGCTTATCTTGCTTGTTCAAAAGTGGCTGTACTTTGAAATAATTCCCCTTGAATATGGTTGGCCAAAACTGGGTACAGCATTCTCATTGTGGCCCCGCTTCTGTCATATATAAGCCTATCAGTGTTAACCAATACCAGCTAAGTGTTCCTCAGGTAACGCAGCATGTTGGTAGCTTATAGCTATTGGCATTGCTCCAACATTACTCTGAACATTCATAGAGAGGGAATGCCCATTGTCCCTGCCCCTTATATGCATTTAACATGTCTGAAAGAGCCTTGGTACATGCAAAATGAAAATAGGTTCCATACATGCAAGATGCAGAGTCCTGAAATAAGATACAGTCTATAGACTCAAACCTTTTCTATTGTTTTGCTAGAGTTTGAATACTGATATGAATCACAAAAAGACAGAACTGAAGTGCATAATTGTAGAAAACAGCTGATATGTTGGAGAAATAGTTCTTGAAGCTGTAGGGTTATTTTATGTCCTTTGAATTGAGACTATTGTGTCATAGGAGGAGAAGCTCAGTTCAGTATACATGCAAAACTGAATATATCGAAGTCACACTTTCTAAACCAATATGCAAACTGAAACACAGCGATCCTCCAAAATTTGCACGTGTCTGAATTTTGTGATGCAGTTCTCCAGCCAAAAACACTGTTTACAAAAATGCATCTGGTAGTGGAAAGTGTGCATAAACATGCAGATAGTAGTGAAAATAACACATGAATTAATTATATTAGGGGAAATTGCTTGCAAAATGGGTACATTATTCAAAACATTACATAAAATTGTGTTTATTGGGAGAAATTCATACTAAAATGCTGATGAATTTCCATTAGGATTTGAAACAAAATAAAAAATAATAATAAAATTCCTTCCAGTACTGTACTACCTTAGAGACCAACTAAGTTTGTTATTGGTATGAGCTTTCATGTGGTTTGTTTTTGTTTTGTTTTTTTGCTTTTGTGGTTGTTGTTATTCCTTTGTATTTGTTTCTGTGAAATGTTTTTAAATTCGTTGTGAAATTGTTAAATTTATATCTAAATAAAGAATAAAAAAGGAAGGATTTTTTTTCATTTTATATTTTGTTTTGACTATGGCAGACCAACATGGCTACCTGTAACTGCATTAGGATTTGGTTATTATTGTTATTGTTATTTTGCAAATTGCTGCAAAATATGGAGAGCTGAATTTAAGAATGGAAAAATGAGAAACAGAGAGAAATGAAATGGGCAAATCCTTCCATTCCTAGTCATAGGTCAATGGAAATTCTTAACCTAAAGGGTTGTTTGTTTGTTTTTAAAACAGGTATTTTGTTCTGCACAAATTAACCAACTTGAGGTTTCTGGATTCTCGGAAAGTTGGCAGAAGTGAACGTGAGGAAGCCATTTTGAGGGGTGCTTTTATGAAAGTGGTGAAGCCTGTGGATACAAAGGTAAGTGACTGAATGAAGGCTGTAGGAATGTTTATTGATCTTAACATTTCAGATCTAGAATCTTACTGCTGAAGCAATTTTTAGTAAGCCAGCTCTACGCTTTTTGCAGAATATACTCCTGGATGTCAGGTAACTGATATTAGGTGGCAGTCAAAACATGAACATTTCTTAAGTTTGCTTTTTAAGCCTTGTCACTGCACTTGTGAGAGAGTGTCCTGCTTAGTAACTTAAAGAATTGAAGCATGTCAGCAAGCATTTGGTATGTTACGTGCAGAGACAATTTTTGTGACATATGTACTGTGGCATTTGTTCTGTACAGCAATGAAGGCCTCAGTTTTCTTCTCTTTTGTTTGTGTCTATCTTATTGTGCTTGGTGACCTTTAATTTATTAACCTTTAATCTATGAAGTAATTTGACAGAGTGGTCATATTCACTGGGAAAGTCTCGCATATAAACAAATGTGATACTTAAGGATGGGTGCAGAGAAGTGTGGGTTGAATTTTGCTCCTACAGTGGAGCTTTCCCACCCCGTCCTTCCACACCCCTCAATTCCATTATTGGGAGCTGGGAATACAACAGGAGATAGAAATTTGGGAGGAGGCACCATGGACCAGTGGAATTGCCTTTCTCATCACACGGAGCACTTTTGGATCCAACTTAGTGTGTACACATCACCAGCTTAAAGTACAATGTGGCTCTTTTTTTCCAAATTCGGATTGGTTTGGGGAAAACCACATTAAACTATCCTGTTGTTTCATATGAAACAACAGGATAGTTATGGATGGCAGCTAAGCTCATCTGTGCCCTGCTTCCCAAACCAGTGGTGGGAATCTTGGATTTCAACAGGGCTTGTGCAGAAGATAACCTTGGGGAGAAGACTCCAAGTTTGATAATATTGTGGTGAGCTGATGGTGGAGAAAGAATTACTCAGTTGGGGATTTTATAGTCAAGCTTTCTGCATCAGTGGCTCTCAAACTGGGCAAAGTGAGTGTTGTTTACTCTGAAAAAAACAACAACAGCACACATTATCCATGTACATCAGTGCATTACCACACAATCTGCATAGATCGGTATTTTTGCTCTTGGAATTATTAGCTATCTAAAACTCAGTCATGGGTTTCATCTAGCAACTTCTTACATACTAGTTTATTTTATAATATATGTGGCAAAAAATATTGCAGATATCCAATTATCCTAAAGAGCAATATAGCAGTTGCAGAAGTAAACTGCATTTGGGGGCATAGAAGTGTAGCTAGATACATTTGTTATCGGCTGTATGTTTGCACTAGAAAACAAATTAATTCAGAGCTGTTCATTTTATAACTATTAAAGTTTTAACAGTTCTTATTTGGAGATTGGTTTGACACATTGTTTACTAGAGCCTTTAGCTATTTCAACTCTTACAATGCAATCTGTAATATATGAAAGAATTTACTTTGAAGCTCTTATGAAAGGCTTCCTCCTTTGCTAAATCCTGTAAAATGCAACAGTTGAACACATAAAAAACCTTATGTTTATTCTGTCATCTGTTTGTAATCGTTCTCATACTATATTACTCTTTATAAATATATCCATATTTTACTTTAATGCTGCTGGTAGTTATATTATTTGAAATAGACATGTGTCTTGGCCCAATCAAAAAAAATTTCAGAAATGTGCTTTTATTTAGCTATAATTCTGCATTGTTCAGTTATCTATCCATTATCTTAACCAAGGTGTTTCAATTCATGAAGATAGTATCACGTCTTGATGCTTTGTTCTAGTAATTCAGTTCCATGTCCCAAGCTGTATAATTTTTGAATTAGTTATCCGCTAAATCTTATTCTAAAACATATACTTATTTCCCCAATCCTTTTAGTGCAAGGTACAAATTTAACATTGAGATAGGCCTTTCTAAAATTGCTTGCTACAGAATTACTAGGTCTTACCTAGCATAATATATTCCCTTCTATAAACATGTTGGATGTCATGAGCAAATGCTTCTTGGTGTGCAGTAGAATTATTATTATTATACTTTATTATATGTTACCCATATATTGGTTTATCCTAAGGAACAATAGAGGGGATTGGAATCTATGAAAATGAATTTGGTGCACAACATCTGTATGTACAAATGCTCAGGCATACATTTTAAACTCTTTACACAATGAAGTTTTAATTGTGCAAACACTCACTGAAAAGGTGGCTTTTGCGAAGCATGAGCAATATTAAGTCTTATAATCTGCTATAAGTCATGTGCCCTACCAGTATTTGATGCTATACCAAAGGTTCCATATCAAAGTCTGCTTTAACCAAGGTATCTTCTGTCCCTGTTGTATGAGCCACATGTGATCTAAGTATCACCATCTGGGCAGCTCATCACAGCATCACTTGACTTAGTCTGCTTCTCTCCAAGCCCATGCTTGTAGTCTGCTCAGCACCATAGCTAAAGACAGTGCTTTTTTTCTTTCTAGAAAACAGGTCCCAGAACTGTGTTCCAGCGCATTCCACCGGAAAAAGCTCAGATAGGAAGGGAAGAAGGGGGTCAGTGGATGAGATTCTGGCTCACAGTTCACATTCTTAACCTCCATAGCACCCCGCCTCCCTCAGCCTCTGTTCTTGGCCAATGCCCGTTCCTGAGCTTACAAGAGCTTCTGTCCTTGGCTGAGTGTCTTGAACAGAAAGCGCTGGTGGGACTTTGGCTCAAGCATAAAGTGCCACCATCCCACTGTCCTCATTGACAGGCGCAGCCCTAACCCAGCCCAACATAATGCTTCTGCCTGTCTATGGAACCATTGGTCAATGGCGGCACAACTCACTATCTTAGAGGTGGGGCCTTTGGTCTCACCTTGAGGCACATTGATTCTCGGGAGATGTCACTCAGAGGTTTAGGGTGGGGTTGTCTGATTAGTTGCAGGAAGAAGCACAGGAAGGGAAGGGAAGGGAAGGGAAGGGAAGGGAAGGGAAGGGAAGGGAAGGGAAGGGAAGGGAGGGACAGAGCTGCATCACCGGGTCTGTCTTTGCCTAGGAAGCAGCACCACAGAACCAGCTCAAGTAACCCTTAATGATAGAGATTACCAGAAGAAATAATAGAGTAACATGCAGTGGGATTTTTCTAGAAAAAGATGCTTTATAAATGAACAACTGCTGCCGCACAATGAATGGAATCTCCTAATCATAATACCATTGTGTGTGTACCTGCTCTGTGCCTTCATGTGATGGTAAAATGACTGGAGTTTATGCACATTGCTAATTGAATTCACATTAACCACAGCATATATAAATCTCTGTATGTATGTATGTATGTACGCACGCACGCACATACATACATACATACATATTTTACACACACCAATGAGGGGTGATGCACACTACAGTCACCAAAGGGAAATGAATGTTGTTGAAAATATTAGGTGATATGACATGGAATTACTTTCCTTTGAATTGTGCTACTCCCATCAGACCTTTTTTCCCCAGAGAGAAATCTAAATGTGAGGTTAACTTTCTTCCATAATGATAAACTGGAAATAAACAGCTTATTCAGCAGAAGGAAACAATGGACGATAGGGTGGGGGTGGGTGGCAGAGAAAGTTCCATGGGAATTGCTTTCATCTCATGCTTGACATAAAAATCTTTAGAGAGCAAGTTACCCTTCTGAAAACAACACATGAAATGAGACTCAAGGCAGGATATTTTCATCCAGCTAGCTTATGTTTACTCAAATGCACAAGGAGCTAGCAATCACCAATCTTCGTGAAATCATAAATATTTAATTTTGTCTAACTCCCTGCCTTCCTCTAGTTTTTTTTATTTTTCGCAACAGAATGCTGCTTTCTTCTGCTTTGCTTCATTTCATCTTTTGTTGCTTAAAGTCTGTTTGTGATGGGACTGTCGTTACAGGGAAGATACAGTCATTCATTAGAAAACAGCTTAACATTGCGACGCTCTGTTCTGTCTCGCCATGTAAAGCGATCTGAACTTCATTACCCAGTGATGTTTATATTTAGAGATGTCAAAATATTGAATGTAGTCTCATGCTTGATTTTTTTTGAAATAAAAATCTTGTAAGCCTGGCTGGGCAAGGGGCATCGTGCCAGACAAGGAAGCTTCATTTAATGACCAAACCATGACCTCATTTTGCTGGCGTAAGTGTAGATCAAAGTGGAAGATGCCTGTCCAGTGCAAAGCATGTTGCTGGGCTTGACAGCTCTTCACATCAAAATGACAGCTCAAGAATACGACAGCCAAAATTGCTTAATTATGTCCCAGCCTTGTAATTATTCATCCCTACTCCTGCAAAGAGCACAGTTGTCATTTCTTTGACATAATTATTTAGAGCTGTGCCCTTATTCTGTTCAAATCTTGTACAGTAATACCGGAAGGACTTGGATGTTCAGCTGCAGGGTGGGCGTGGAGACAGAGAACAGAGAGAGCATCTATTTTGTTTTATTTTTCTGTGGAGTTCTCAAAAGAGGTAAAGCATGGGCTTAGCACCCGTGTACAAAAAGCTTCAAGAAAATATTGGATTTTCCTCTTGTATACTGAAGGCAAAGGGGCTTTTACATGTTCAGGAGAATTATGAATTTATCAAATCACCATTAACATGATTATATTTCTCCCATGAGAGGAAAAACTGCAGCTTAGTACTAGAGCACACTGGGAAATTCTCCAGTTTTGGTGCAGTCCCTGGCAACTCCAGCTGAGAGAGATTCTTGTTCAAAACCCTAGAGAGCTGTCAGTCAGTGCAGACATTAGTGAGCTAGATAGACCACTGTTCTGACTCAAAGGGTTAAAGCATGCAGTCATATAAAATTGGGCCCCAGGCATACATAATGTGCTCTGGATTGCATTCTGTGTTTATAGTAGTAACACTGCTACTACAGAGAAGCTCTTCTAATGTGGAAACTAATATAACTGTGGCCTACTTCTCACACGTCAGGGGCAAAGCACTTCAGAACTGCTGGTGGTAGCTCCCATGATGGAATGCTCCATCCTCTCACAGAAAAAACGGTTCCTGTCTATCGCTATACATGTGCTAGCATATCTGAGAGATGGCTGACCTTGTATGCTTCCTCCCTCCCACTGCCATCCAGTTTTCTGTGTGCATGAAGTTTGGACGTGGGAAAGAATATTCCATCATGTGATGAAATCACACTACTGCACCGCAAACAGTTTTATTTGGAGGTGAAATTTGCTTCCATACCGGAAGCAAATGAATACAAATGAACGGGGGGGGGGGGGAATGAGGGGTTGAGAGAAGAGGAATAAATACATAAATAATTGTGGTTATGTTCAACTCTCCTTCTCCTCAATGTACCCCTGCTGATAGCACAGGTGATTCTGAGCATCAGAATTGCCTCCGTCATTGTCATGTGGCAAGTACTGACTGTACCATGAGGAAAAGCAAGATTGGCTATTAAAGGATGAATTGTGTATGGGCTTTGACTTGTGGGGGTGGGGAGTTTGTTAAGTAGACCGTCGAGACCCCCAGCAATTGTAAAGCTTTCAAGTCCGCTGTGTAAGATAGGGGGGATTCTAGAACTACTCCTCTAGAAGTTAAGTCTCTGCCTTAGTACATATGCACATTTGCATTTATTATTGCTCTTGGGCACCATTTCATATGTTTCACCTGCTGAGGTATATTTTGAACTCTTGATAACCTATTTGGTTATTATTATTATTATTATTAATAATAATAATAATTGTCCTCTTGGCTTTTAAATGGATGAAGGGTGGTCTCTTGCAGAGTAAACCAATAGATTTTCCTGTTCTCACTTTGCTAATCACAAATTTATCTGGTGAAACAGCACTCCCCACCCCAACATTTCACAGGTGAAAATACACACAGGATTGCATGATGTGCTTCTCCTCCCTATATTACATGCTGTAGAGTGTCAGTCTGGGATAGGTCCACCCAGTCTGTAGGCAAACTGAAACAGAAAAAGGACTTGCAATGTCAGGAGTTAAGATTTCTCAAATGTTTCCTTATGTTACAGACACTATTACTTTATTATGTGATGCAGGTAACTCACAACTTATGCACATTTAGCTTGTGTGCATTCAGCAATGCGCTTGGCATATATGTGTGTGTGTGTGTGTGTGTGTGTGTGTGTGTATATATATATGGGGCGGGTGTTTGGGGGGGGCAGAACTTTGCCAATCCCGCCAGCCATTGAACCCAATATATTTTGACTGTACTCTGTTTTGGCTCAAAGCACTATCCCTGAAACTTAAGCCGGCATAAGTTGAGAGCTGCCTATATTATTAATATTTTGAGCTGCTTTTAAAATTCACGCACAAGACAATATTCCAATGGATTCACTGGAGGCAAAATGATAGGCTTCTGTTCCGCAATTTCATCCTTGTTGATTCAGCGAGTGTATTAAAATTTCCACTTGTGCAATTGGGCTTCCTTGTGTTTTCACATAACATAAAAGTGAGGGCATTCGAAAGCGGGTGGGCCTCACTTGTGGTTTAGGGAAACCCACAAGAAAGTCCAAACTAGTGTAGAAAAACAAAACACTCTTCCTGTCTCTACTGCAGATTCCGGTATTGCTCATAATAGTTTTCCAATAATCTTTTATATTTTATAAGTATTCCACCACAAAAATTCTGTAACGTAATGATGATAAAGGCAGCAGAAGACGTTTGAAATGATCCCTGTGAAATCCAGGGAACTTGGTTTGGAAAACAATTACCACATTTTCGCCCTTTGCTTTTATTTCACATGAATGGGCCACAAAAAGGGATGGGGGAGAAGTATTAAAGAGTATGCTGCGCTTTATTGCTTTTAATTCTGGCTGATTCATTTGGGGCACTGTAGCAAAAATGTGTTAAACAGAAGGACTCTTTCTTCTAAGCAGCAATCAGTTTATGGGCCTAAGAACATTAAAAGAAAACTTAATATACAGTTCTGAACCCTAAGATAAATATATACATTTTTCCAACTCTTTATGTCCTTTGTTACTGATATACATCTTGGAAGTTTGACTTCTGAGTATGAGCCTTCTGGTTTTTATCAGTGCCACTTAAATTAGGTATCAGGACACTTAAAGCAAAACTGGTATACAAAAGGAAAAGAGAACAGCTGGTATCCTTCCTGGGTTTTCTGTCTTTCCAGCTATTTTTCACCAGCAGTGCCATGGCTGCTGGCATATATGGATGGGGGAGAATAGTGTATGATAGGTGGGAATGATGGTATGGATAGTTCAGCACAATTGCAGTAGTTGCAGCCAGCCAATATCTATGATTCCCATGGTCTTAGTTGGAAGTGTACCCCAAAATGACTCTGGCAAAGCTCTGTTTGGTTAAGGTAGAGGGGGGAGTATTATAGAGAATGATCTTCAGTTCACAGGAGCAGGTCCCTTAGATTTTCAGCCCAGTGACAAAGACTTGAGTTGGAAACTTTTATAGATGCTGGGGAGCATTCTCTTGCTTTTTCTGGCCTATTGGTTTAAAAAGGCATCTTTGACAGGGGTGGTTTTTCTCCTTACTCGTTCCTCCTTTGACTACACTGCTGCTAGAAATAAATAAATAATACAGCGGCATGGGCCATTAGGCTGAAATCATGATTTAATTTGTGCTGGAGCTCAGCACAGCTTCACTATGGTCCAAAATCTGTCTGTATTTAGAAGGTCTTTTTAAAATGCTTTAAATTCACCTTTATAGATGCTGCTGCTTTCGAACATTTAGACCAGGGGTTCTACAGACCACTAGTGGTCCACGGCATGTCTGTAAAAATACAGTTGAAAACCATGCAGCATCTAGTGCAGTACATTGTAATTGCTATGACAGAAAAATTATGAAGTAGTCCTAGGGTTGCCATATGTCTGGACATGTAGGTTTGGGAGTGCAAAAAGCTGTGCCCTTACCTGACACCACCTCTCCAGGTCCCAGGTCCCCTGTGCCAGGAAGACTGGCGTCTCTGGCAACGCAATACAGTGGTACCTCTGGTTACGAATTTAATTCGTTCCGGAAGTCCGTCCTGAAGCTGAAACCGTTCTCATCCTGAGGCGCGCATTCACTAATGGGGCCTCCCGCTGAGCGAGCACGCCTCCAGTGTGCTATTTCCATTTGCATCCTGGGGCAAAGTTCTCAACCAGGAGCAGCTACTTCCAGGTTAGCGGAGCTCGTAACCAGAAGCGTTCGTAACCGGAGGTACCACTGTACCAGGGTTGCGCCAGAATCGCAAGAGCCCTTACACTGCCTTCTCAAATTTAGGCAGGCTTTGGGAAGGTGGCAGGGGAGGTGCTCCTAGTCCATGGGCAAAGATGGGGCCCAGAAGGGGCCCAGAGCAAAGCTTGGGTGGCTTAAGGTGGTTCTGTGTATTGTGCAAAAAATACAAACGTATCTCTCTCCTTACCTGGGCATCCTAACTCATGAAAAACAGAGAGAGAGAGAGAGAGAGAGAGAGAGAGAGAGAGAGAGAGAGAGATATTTGCCAATGGCCCATTTGTGAGGGGTGGGGGATGTTAGGGAAACACTATGCTGGCAGTGTCTCTTCCTCCTTTCTCAATAACCATAAGCAACCCTCTATATTTGTTTAAAGCTGCCATCCTTCATTTAATCCGGCCAAGTTGCTTCCTTCTAATAGTCTAAGGTATCTGCTGTGAGTTTTAAGTGGGGCACTACAAAACTACAAGCCACTGTTTCCTTTTGCTGGTGTAAAGGATCACACAAGCCAGCAAGCCACAGTCTACTATCTAAAGGGAGTCTTCTCCTTCATCCAGCTTTCAGAAATTGACAGAGTGGGATTAAAACATGAGTTCTCTCATTAGGACAATATGTCTACCTACCAGCATAGGCACTATAACAGCCAGTGTAAAATATGGTACCAGCTTATTCAGTTCTGATGGAAACTCTAAATGTTCCTGCTTCTACAAAACTCAGGAGCTAGACTTCCTACTTTATTTCTGTGAGTCATGGAATCAGGGTCCCCACCATTTGTAGCCATTAACACCATTTGTAGCCATTAACAGCCCCATTCTGCATTTATGTCAGAGTCATAGGTGTTTAATCCTAAAACATTGGCAATAATCCAACTTCTTTGTAATGATCTTATACCTTGGCAGTTTAAAATTACTGGAGGTTGCTTTCTCCAAAAGCTGTTTGGAATGTGTTTGTTAAGTGGTCATTGGAAGAGACTAAAATATGTCTGCCTTTCTGGAATTAGTTGGTAAATTTTCCCCAGTGGATCTTTTCCTCCCAGTACAGCCCCTCCCTCCTGTGCACTCCTGACAATAAACTCTGTCGATTTTAGTAATTACTTTGATACCTTAATTTTTTTATATAGTATTAGAAATGATAATATTTTCTAACATTTCAGCCTCCCACCAATTGTGTTGCAGTGAAATAGACGCCCCCAGTTTACCATCCCATTTGCTTTTGGAGAGGAGTAAAATTCACACACAGGTTGGGGAGCTCACCATTGACAGCAGTGGCAGTCTCTCCATTTTTAAAATAGATTGCTGCTGGCTCTGGTGGCAGCAGTATTTACGACCAGAGGCGTAGCAAGCCCAGAGGGTACCGGGGGCGACATTTTTTTTGTCACCCCCCGGGACCCGGGGCGGCGCCTATACAGCACCTGGTACAGAGTGCGCATGTGTGGAATTCTGCGTATGGTGCGGCTCTGCCCAGCCAAGCGCTGAAAAAGGCCCCTAAAAAGAAAAAGGAAAGGAAAGCAGCCTCTTGCTTGCTCGGCTGGCAGCTGCTTTCCTTTCCTTATTCTTTTTTTAAAGGACTTTTTTCAGTGCTGGCCTGGGCGGAGCCGCAGAGGCAAGGGGCGGGCCAGCAAGGAGGGGTGTCATGCCACGCCAGCCAGTGTGACACCCCTGGCTGGCGTGGCATGACACCCCTCCTCACTGGCCCGCCCCTGGCCTTGGCAGCTGAGCGCTGAAAAAAGCCCTTTAAAAAAAAAAGGAAAGCAGGCGTCGGCAGCCGGCCAAGCAAGTAAGCAAGTCAAGCCGCCGCCGTGCGCCAAGCAATGTTTTAGGGCTCGGCTTTGGAGGCGCTGGTTGCGGGGGCGGGGCCCCGCCATGAGTGTCACCCCCCAGGGTGGTACCCGGGGCGGTCCCCCCGCCCCCTTGCTCCGCCCCTGTTTACGACAAATCACGTGTCTAGCAAACTAGCTCCTATCTGGTTCCCTCGCAATCCCACAAATGTAGGATTTGTTACAGGGCACTGTGGGGAGAAATGGCTTTTGAAGCAAGGATGGTGGTCCTCACTGTTGGTGCTGCTGCAGACAGCAGCAAGAACAATAACAGAACCTTAAAAGGCTGAGAAAAGCCAACAGGAGTGATGGAGAGGGTGGCATCAGCCTCCTAACAACAGCACTTGCATATTCTTAACAGGAAAGGGTGGAGTAGAGTAGGGGGGCAGCAAGGTGGGGGGACATGAGCACATCTGTGGAGCCAATCAAATACTCCTGCTGCTGCCAGGTCACTTTGCCTTGACCTTGCTCTCATCTGATCCTACTGCTCCATGCCCCAAAGGCTGCTCAGTGTGAGATAATAATAAAACAATGAATATTGTGGCAAAATGATCCAGTGTGGTGTAGCCTAGTGGTTGAGAGCCGTAGACTTGTAATCTGGGGAACCGGGTTCACGTCTCCGCTCCTCCACATGCAGCTGCTGGGTGACCTTGGGCTAGTCACACTTCTCTGAAGTCTCTCAGCCCCACTCACCTCACAGAGTGTTTGTTGTGGGGGAGGAAGGGAAGGGAGAATGTGAGCCGCTTTGAGACTCCTTCAGATTGTGATAAAGGGGGATATCAAATCCAAACTCCTCCTCCTCCTCTTCTTCATCTGCGGATTTTTGCCCTGCCCTGGCTATTTATTAGGTGTACCTGTAACAAGAGTGTGCCCTTATTGGGACGATGTGCAACCATCATATGTTCATGCACATGTATTATTACCCATGTCATGAAGATATCATGACCCAAGTATAAGATTGGTTACTTCTTCAGTTTGCTGAAATGTAATTTTTCGTGGAGCTTGACAAGACTTGCAATCTATAGTTCTTCCTGCTTCTGAAGAGTTTACTATGGGTATCTAAAGTATTAAATTGCTACTGCTTTTGTGTTTCTAATATATAGTCTGAAAATTAATGGATAGGAGTCATTCTTTTCTGTTCAGTATGCTAGAATTTCTGTTTCAGCCAGGAATTATTTTACATAGGTTTAAGGGAAAGGAAGAAAGGAAGTAAATACTGTGCTTTAAAAATTAAAATAAAACCTGGAGACTCTTTCTCCTCCTCCTCCTCCTCCTCCTCCTCCTACAGCATTGCATGGATAAATGTACAAGTTAGATCACATAACTGCTACAAACAGTTCACTGTGTAGGCCAAATGCTTTCTAATGCACTAAAATTAAGAAATAATGTGCTTTGAAAATGATTTATGAGTGTGGTTAAACTGCCAGATTTACAAAGAAATAGTTCAGATCTTGGGAAGCCTCATGAGTCATGTCAAAAATGAATTTGACCATGATTTAAACTGCTACTTTTCTTACATGACATTTAATATGTGTACTTTGGAGGCCCATATGTCTTTAATAAAATAGCATTAAGTTTTAAATATGATATGAATGCAGTCAGTTTCTAAATTCATAACCTTTTCCACAACTCCAAAATGCTAACCAATAAAGGGAGTCATACATGCAATAAAACATAAACCTTAGAAAATAGCTTTTTATTAAAACAGTTAGACAGTTGGCAGCTGTGTTGTAATGTAATAAATTCTTGAAGCCAATGTGGATTTATCAGTCATTGTTTACATTGTAAGCAATTTGGACCAGACAACTAATTAGAACTGAAGACCAAAGGTCA
The DNA here is from genome assembly GCF_009819535.1 of Lacerta agilis. Classification (NCBI taxonomy): domain Eukaryota; kingdom Metazoa; phylum Chordata; class Lepidosauria; order Squamata; family Lacertidae; genus Lacerta; species Lacerta agilis. The sequence goes on from NC_046316.1 coordinate 14,227,356, forward strand.
TAAAAAAGAATTCCTACTATGTCCAGTCAATTGAGAACTTGTTTGGCAAACTTATAAAATTTTTACTAGATAGCTAATTCTGCAGTATGTCTCTTTGAACACATCTATACCACATGGCTTCTAATTTGATTCTGACAGGTACTAAACAAATTTAACACAAGCGATTGTGCAGTATATAAAGAGTTACCAAGTCCAAAACAGATACCTTAACATGACTGATGCCAGCCTCCCCCAACGTGTTGCCCTCCAGAGGTTTAGGAATACACCTATCAGGGATGATTAGAACTGTAGTCCAGAACATCTGGAGACGCCAAATTGAGGAAGACTGTCCTATGCAGATGTTTATTCATAATAAAGGAATGTTGGCATATGGAGATGTAATAGCCCTGGAATTACAGAAAAATGCCCTTCTCTAGTTGTTTTCAGATGGTGTTCTAGAGAGCTGTTGAGTTCTTCCATGAGTAGATCAGTGATGATGTATAGTAGGGGTACCCAGCATGGTGCCCTTCAGATGTTGTTGCACTAAAATTCCCATCTTCCTAGACCTTGTTATTCTTCTTACTTTGATTTATTACCTGCCCTTCACCTTATGGTGTATCTGGAGGGCACCACATTAGCTATCCCTGATGTCCAGGCTTCCTGGAAAGGCAGCTTGCTAGCTGTTACTGGTCTTATCCTTCAGTGTGCAGCCACATTCTCTGCCTACCTCCTCACAGTCAGTCTCTTGAAGCATAGTTTCACTATCATTCTGGTACTGGAGCCAAGCTGGAAGAAGAGTATCTTTGGGTAAGGGAATATGCGAAGGGGAGAGGGTTCAGGCCCTCTCACCTGCATGTTCCTTTATGGTATGATCACATGGTATGCAATGCTTGTTAAATATATTTTCCCCATGATAATTTGAAAGAATTCCATCTCGTTATGCACATATATGGTATATATGTGGTGTTTTAATCTTTCAGATACCTTCATCCTCTGAACGAGACATGTACTGTATGAGAAAGCAAAAACATCTGTGTTCTGATAATAGTTTGTCATGCTTCCTATTCTTTACCCCTGCAAATACACTGAGCAAAGTATACACACACGAGTGACAGTTTATATAGCTTTAAAACTTCAACACCCATGATCCAGTGCAGCTGTGAATGAAACATACATGCATTAAAAAAAACACACCCCAACAAAGGCCCTTATTTAAAGTGAGGAATGGAGAATAATGAACGAATTGGCACACAAGCAGAAACTGCCAACATTCAAATTAGCAGCTGGGGTCTCCATGGAAATCTGCAGCTCAAGGTCAGGAAATGGTTCCTTAAAACAGAACTCCACCAGCAGGTTTTGAACTTGCCTAGATAGGTTGTTTTCAAAAGGTTTTCTACAAAAACGATACTTTAACATTGAATCTTTGTGGTTCTAGAAGCTTGAATAAAAGTCTACCGTGATATTGCCGAGTGTATTTCAAAAGCTAAGCTTTGTCTTCCAGAATTATGGGTCCCCTAGAGCATCCAGAAAATTATTAACAGCATGTAATCCAGCTCAGTGTGAATGTGTCTTTAGTCTGTTAGCCAAATCTTTACATAATACAAATCATTCTACCTATAAAAGCACAAATATGTTATTGTTCTCAACAGGCAATTTAATGCAACTATAGGTAGGAGAATAAGAGAAAAGAAGATTACAAGCTAGCTGATCGTGTTTTTATTTCTCTCTTAAATCTCTCTACATTCTCTGTGGTATACTTGTTTAAAGATTGTATGCAACTGTGCTGTCTACATGATTTGGAAAGCAAATCAGACTAAATATGAAGTTTCAATGGGTGTACTTTTTAAGGGATTTGATACGTTTATTGCAAATATACATTTTCCCTAGAGCAAAGCCGAACCTATAATTTTTGTTTCTTGTGAGTTTTTGGTAGGTTTAAAATTTTGCTCATTTATACTTGCTATCCTGTTGTGCCATTCTATTCACAGAAGAGCTATTAAAGTTAATTATTCTCTGGGCCCTTTTCTGTCAAAGGATAATATTGGAGTTAACAAAAAAGATGTATTTATTGGTTAGGGGGGGAAACCCCACACCATTCTGTTGAAATAATGCATGGCTGACTTTTGTAAATGAAGCTTCTTGACATGTTGACAGGTCAGAAATCAGGTGTGATGAGTGCTAAACGGAATGAAACTTCAAATTTAACAAATAATTCTGATGAGTATGAAGTGAGCTTTTAGAAACTAATTTTTTGAACTTTCAAGACCCAAATGTAGATTTACTGTTTTCCTTTTAGAATAAATTTATACCATTTTGTTTCCCTTCTCATGCCCTGGTCTCTGGAATGCAGTCATAAAGCAATGCTTATTGAAATGGGAGAATTTTTTAAAGGAGGTGGTAAAACTAAAGGTAAAGGGATCCCTGACCATTAGGTCCAGTCGCAGATGACTCTGGGGTTGCGGCGCTCATCTCGCTCTATAGGCTGAGGGAGCGGTGTTGTCTGAACAGCTTCCGGGTCATGTGGCCAGCAAGACTAAGCCGCTTCTGGCGAATCAGAGCAGCACATGGAAACACCGTTTACCTTCCCGCCAGAACAGCACCTATTTATCTACTTGCACTTTGAATGCTTTCGAACTGCTAGGTGGGCAGGAGCTGGGACCGAACAATGGGAGCTCACTCCATCACGGGGATTTGAACCGCCGACCTTCTGATCGGCAAGCCCTAGGCTCAGTGGTTTAGACCACAGCGCTACCCACGTCATAAGTTAGTAGTCATCAGGTAATAGGATATGTGGAAAATTATGATGATAATGGAACAATCAAAAATACATTGTGCACAGTGCCAGCCCAAGACATTTTGCCAGCTTGTGGAATCCAAATGGTGCCGCCACCCCAGTGCCGCTGCATCATTCAGACATCAATGTTTTGTCCCACAGTAATCTAATCCTTGGTACGCTTTTGTCACTGTAAGCTGCAATCTAAACATATTGGAAAAGGCTATCATGGGCCGATCCAACATGTGGTGGATAAATTAAGGCAACCATGCTAAATTCAGTAATCTCAGAGGTCATTACTTTGAGCCAATTCTTGGCATCAGTTAATGTTACCGTTCTTAACTTTACAAGCTTTATCAGTAGGCCAGTACGTCTAACTCCACTGACAAATGCATGCATTCATGTAGTAACAAAATCCTGTAAATCATTGCTGATGGTCATTTCACACAGAGAAGCAATAAAAGCTGCTTTATACTTGATTTTGTCAATAGGTCTTTACAAAATTGCGTAGAATATTATAATTAAAATGTAAACCATATTGTTGGAAGAGGCATTATAGGACACCTTGCCATCTCCCCAACTGATGTAGCTAAAGTATCCCTAACAGGTCTACCTGAAGACCTCCAGCAAGGATGATGTTGGCTATCCCTCCCAGTTTTGTGTCATCAACGATCCAACCATCTTAGGCACTCCACTCCAGATGTGTTCTGGGGTTATTCTTTAGCCTTTTCCTTCCCTTTCCCCTAGGGTCACTGCTTTCAATTGTGACAGTGCAGCAGCCAGCAGACAGTTCAATCTTTGACTCAATAGTAAAATAAATAAATAAATAAATAAATAATACAAGTTTTTCCACCTTGACTGCATCTTTCATGTCTGGTACCCTGACAACATCCTTCTAGAAAACCCTTGAAATACCAGGTGGTCCAGTAGGAAATAGGAGTCTGTGCACCCTGAAGAAAGGCACTTACATTTACCTCATGATTCAAAATATCAACATCATTCTAGAAGATGGGCAGATAGTGACAAATGGTGAAGTACCATGCCCATACAGTCCCATTTGGGTTACTGGTACCCCTGAGCAAGATAAGAGAGGGGCCAGACCCCAAATCTTTGGCCTTACCTCAGTCACTCAGTTGTCTTTTAGTTCCAGCTTGCACAACGCATTATGGGACCAGGAGATAGTGGGGAGGGTTCTCTTTATTCTTATTTTAAAATTAGGAAATGTGTTCTTTAAGTCATGTTGTACTGTGGTTTCAGGGGCACAGATGATAACTTGTGTGATATTTTTATAGTAGCTTTTTGTGCTGTCACTATAAGCTAGATTATTTTTATATCTATCCAATCATGACCCTAGAGAAAACCTCTGCAATATTTGCTATGGGTTTCTTATATAAAATGCCTTTTTATTTTGTTCTGTGAATGGGCAAGAACTGCAGAGTAATCTCGCTGCTGCATAGTTTACTTGGTTTGCTCCCTTGAGGTGAAACTTTGCGTTAGCACAACCTCATTTCTTTTAAATAATAAACTCATAGCTGAATGTGGTTTGCGGTCTCCAAGCTATCAAATAAAGAACCAATGGTTCTCTTGTCTCCCCCTGAATTTGTTTATAACCAAAGATCAGTGGCTGAAAAGGCATCCTAAAGAGGGAATGTTCAAGGTGTAGGGCTGGTTCTGAAAATACAGTTGGTTGAAGCTATTCAGTGGAGCATGGCATGTGATTATTTTCATTCCTTTAGTACTGTGACATTAGTAATACCACTAAGCCAGTATCCAAGAGGCTTCACATTAGATATTGCATCACACTGTGATGCATTGTATGGGTAAGGAGGAAGAGGTGCACACCAAGAACTGGGATTAAACAGGACAGAATTAGAGAATGCGGCACATTGGGTTACTTACTACAACCAGTGCAGAGGGCCAGGTACTGTTTCCCACAGCCCGAGATACCGAAGGAGTCTTGCACAATTCAGCTTACTTGAAAATAGAACCTGATAAATTGCTCTGGTCCTCAGAGAGATGTGGGATATATAAAGCAAGTTATACACCAAAGCCGCCAGCAACCCTATTTAGTTTTAGCATTCCTTCAGTACCATAGACAATAGTTCCACTTGTGAGTAACTCCAGCCTTGCAATTGTCATGTCATCCTCAAGCTCGGTCAATATGGTTCTCCTGGAGAACTATCTCCAGGTTGTGTGCCATATGGGCACCTTGGCATTATTAACCAAGCTGAACCAAGGATTTTTTTTTTTTACTATAACTGAACTGAGCTCAATGTCCTTCCACCCAAAATTCCAGTCCTAACTAGCTGTCTTCATTTCTGGAGTCTAATTTAGGTAGAAATATACATTTTGTTGCTACTGTTTTTAAACTATTGGGAGTCAGAACCCCTTGCCGATCTACTGAAAATCAACTAGTGGATCCCAGTGGATCTTCTGTCCATCCTCCTGTACTTCCCTAAATAGGGCGGTGCAGAAGAAACACAAGTTCTGAGTTTCTAACAAAAGTACCTGCGCATAATTATTTCACCTGAACCTGGTTATGGATTTTGTTGGTGGGGGTTTGATTCTTTAAACAGCACATGTCTGTCATATGTATATTGTTACATTTGTGTGTCTTTCAGGGAGAAATGAGTGGCATGTTATCTTGTAGTGTTGCTTTGCTTTCTAGATATGTGAGGCATCTGTTAAGGTTCCTTTTGTCTATTTCTCTACTCTCTCTTTTTTATAAATATGTATATAATGCCAATAAGAAGGGCAAACCCATTGAAAGACATAAGGTGAAGATTAATGCTCGTAAAGCATATTGAACCAGATTAAAATTTACTTAGTTTAATGACTACTTGAAGAGGCCGTATCATCAGATATTGCAAAAACACATAAAGGAGGTCTATTAATGTCTCTCAATTTGAATTTGCCTCAGAATCTATGGAGTAATTGCTCATCCTGTTTCTGCCAGATTAGCATATTTGCATTATAATATTGAAGCTTCTTCCCAGGTGTACATTATCTAATTGAGCTTATCATAAAGATTTTTATTCTCCCCTCTCCAGAATAACTAATACCAGTATTTTTAAAAATTGAACACGCCTTTATTCCCTTTTTAAAAAAAATCAGCAATACAAAAGAGTGACAGAGTGCATTCCTTTTTGTACATTACTATGCAAGAGTTTCTAAAAAGGAAATTCAAACATACAAACCCTGCATAGGTGATTAAATATGGGAATAGTTGATGTACAGATGGTGAAATGGGATTGTGTCCACTGCTTTCATTCTTTTTTTAAATATAAGTTTATTTATAATTTTCATTTTTAACAAATAAATATTTCAACTAATTTTTTTTTAAACAATTCTCTCATATCAAACCTCGACTTCCCTCTCCCTCTTTCACCGGATCCATGAATTTATCCTCTCTTTTTCTTCTTCTGCATATCGCAATTAACTCTATTTATTCTTTTTCTCATCTATTTCATAGATGTTTTAGAAACTGCAAGCATTTACAATAATCCTGCTAATGTCTTACACTGGTTTCATTCTTGGCCCCCTGTGTGTTGATCAGCTTTTCTAAACAGAGCCCTATGTATGTATAAGTTGCATACACTGTAGGCTCCCTCCTCTCTAAATGTGCAAAGTCTAAGCATGCACTGATCTATATGCATAAAGGTCACAAGTGTGGCCGGTATTATCCCCTATATCAAGTCATCAGCACAGGATTCAAGAGTGCATTTCTTTCTGATGATGAAGTCAAATGCCAGATATGAATAGAGATAAAATTGGGAGGCGAACTACAGCTGCAAACCTTTATTAATTTAGTATTACTAAACTGTGAAGTTAGATACATGTATTTTACAAACAGCTGGCTAACCAATTTCCAGTATACAAACAAAAAGCCTATATTCCAGTTACTTTCAGTAGCAAAACCCACGTCTTTCAAGTTTCCTTTCCTTTGTTTTTTGTAGGGAACTCTTGTGCAACAGGAGGGATTGCACAGGGCGTAAGGAACGTGGACATTTTCCATCTTATTTCTTTATTGCATGGAGTTGTGAGACTTTCACCAATAAAATAGGTCATTTGAGGGCCTAGACTGAACAAAATGTTGACTCCAGGTTTTGGGGTCTTCTTTGACAAGAGCCCCCACTGCCTCAATGAGTTGGCCCATTTTTCTTTCCTACTGTCCTTGCTCCCTATTCAGTTGTCTTCCCTCTTTGGGCTCAGTCTGTTCCACTTCCCAGACTACTGCTCTCTCCCCACAACCTTGTCAAAGCAAGACTGTTGCTCTATCTCCTCACTTGTGCCGATTACTCAGAGAGGGCAGGTGGACAAGCAGTCACTACAAGGAGGGTGAGCCGAGCCAGGAGGCTCAGGGTGTTGATAACAAGCCCCCCTGCCTCTGACATTGGTGGCTGCAGCAGCCATTTTTCTTCACTAATAAATGAAATAGGTGGAAATAGAGGAATGCAATTTGTCTTTTTTAAAAAAGGGGGTACACAACTAATGACCTAAACTTTTCCCCAAGCTGCCTTCCTGCAGTCTGTCACCCCAGGTACTTTCCTCCCAGCCCACCAGCTTGCTTTTGTAGCCAGACTGGGGGAGAGGGGGAAGGAAGGAGTACCAGATGTCCCTTTTGATGTTAAAATCGCATCCCTTTACTTGACACATGATCTGGGCAGACACCACTGCATTTTGAAATGCTATACAGTATCTCCGTTCTCTTTAGTGTTCCGTGTACTATTCCTTAATGCTATCTCAAACATGTTAGAAACAGTTTGTAGAATCCTGCCATTTCACCAGAGTGGGAGTTGGGTTTGTTGTGCTAGCTGATCTTTTCCAACTGTGTGGTTTTTATGACTACCACAGTTTACTGCATTAAGCCAGACTATTCTCAGGATAAGAAAACACATTAAGATAATTTTGGACTTTAACTGGGATTGCAAAAGGAATCTGGAGAAAATAATATGCCATTTGCAGCATCATAATGCACTTAGCTTATCCAAATAAGTGCAGAATTTATCTCTCTCTCTCTCTCTCTCTCTGTGTGTGTGTGTGTGTGTGAGAGAGAGAGAGAGAGAGAGAGAGAGAGAGAGAGAAACAATTGTTAAAACAAAATCGAAAATTCTTTCTAGTAGCACCTTAGAGACCAACTGAGTTTGTTCCTGGTATGAGCTTTCGTGTGCATGCACACTTCTTCAGATACACTGAAACAGAAGTCACCAGATCCTAAAATATAGTGGGGGAGTGGGGAGGGGTATTACTCAGAAGGGTGGTGGGAATGGGTGATAGGCTGATAAGTGTGGAAAACCAGTTGACGACTCTAAACGGCTGCAATTAGTCTTGCAGGGAAAGGCAAGGGTTGAGATGGCTAAAGATGGCTTTGTTATGTATAATGAGATAAGAATCCAATGTCTTTGTTCAAACCAGGTTTCTCCATGGTTTTAAGTTTGGTGATTAGTTGCAATTCAGCCACTTCTCTTTCCAGTCTATTTCTGAAATTTCTTTGTATTAAGACAGCTACTTTGAGATCTTTTATAGAATGTCCTGGGAGATTGAAGTGTTCTCCTACAATTGTTGAAACTAGAAAGCATTAGAGTATTATGAATTATGAGCTGGGTCACCATAAATAAGTATTATTGACAGTAGGTTTAAGCAAGTAATAGCCTAATCAAAAGAGAGAGAAAATATTAGGGGGGTGCAGTTGGTCTGTGCTGGGGCTCAATAATGTTAATGCGGTGAATCAGGGTGATTTGGGGTGATTTTGCCCCTCCCTGAGTTAAACCATGATGTCAGTCAAGAAAGCATCCTAAGTGAATATAATGGAACGTTATTATATTAGTAACAACAACAACAACAACAACAACAACAACAATAACAACAACAACAACAACTCAGATCATACCCCCCAATATTGTGTGTTTTTCTATTCTCTCCTCTGGATGCTATAGGTCTCTGTATTTCTATGACTGTGTTTCCATGGGTTTCACAAGATGTGAGGCTATCTAAATGCTGCCTGCAGAGCACTGAAGAACTATAGATGGTTTCATTTGCTTGTTTGTTAAAGCTAGGCAGCAGAGAATTTTATTTAAGTTATAAGCTGCTGCTTCTTTTTTTTTTTTAATCATCCACTGTGTTTGTAAAAAACACACAAACTTCTGAGGCTGTTCAGCACTCCATAGGCAGTGTTAAGGACAGTCTCACCTTGTCATGGCTATTGCAGTAATTTACCTCCCAACACAACCAGGAGAAATCTAAGCCAGCCAGTGTAAAGCTGCTCATGTTGCTGTTGTTTTTAATTACAATTAAGTGTACATACCACAAAGATACTTTAATTTTTATTTTTTTTTGGAAAGAGCAAGAGACAGCCTCACCCTCCTTGCCCCTCAGAAATATGTAACAGATATGGGAGAGTGGGATATTAGTGAAACAAATATATATATACAAGATCACATGAGAGCAGCTATCAGTCAGTGATCTGCACATACAACAAGATGAGCACTGAGAAAATATAATTAAATTCCTGAAGTTTATTTTAAAAAAAAAAGAAAAAAAAGAAACTGGTTTGATAGAGGCACTGGCAGAGGAAGGCGGTTGAGGGGGGTGCAGTGAGCACAGTGTGTTAGCCGTGAGGGTGGATGACATCACCGCCCCACTCCCAACCCCACCCCATGCTCGCTGCATGGGTAGTGCCCCCGAATGCTTGCTGCATGGGCAGCAGGCTGCTAGAGACGATGCTGCCACGGGCCGCTAGCAGTACCCCTCCCGATGCTCTCTGCGTGAGCAGGTGGTTAGGGACGTTCACCGCACGGGCAGCTAGCGGTTCCCCCCCCCATGCCCTCTGCATGGGTGGCAGGCAGCTACGGATGCTTGCCGCATGGGCAACTAGCAGTGCGCCCCCCCATGCTCGCCCCACCCCCGTGCCACTCTGAGTGCTGGGGCAGGTAGTTCTGCCCCTGGATAGAGGCTGGTGTTTGCCTTGTGTTAACTTATTCCAATACTGTAGATGCTTTCCTGTTCTCCTCCTAGAGCTTACCTTCTTTTATGGGCTATACCTCTCGTGTTCATCTTCCTGTGGGGTGTGTTTCATCTGTTAGATCCTGTCCAAAGCTTCGCTTTTTGGGGTGTTGGTACTGGTAAGACCCTTGTGTGTGGTGCTCACAGTCTTAAACTGGAAACCATAACTCTCAAATAACATAGTCGGGAGACTCTGCCTGCTTATATTTTATTATGGTGTTTGTCCTCCTATTAATAGAAAAAGGTTACAGAAACCCTTTTAAGTTTTATGAGTCACCTCAATGTTAACAAGAGGTCACAACAGCAAGGCTGCTGTTTGCAGATCACCTGTATTTGAAGAGGTGACGTGATTTTCCTATAAATCATATAGAATAGCGTATTATGAACACCTCGTAAAAATCAAAGAGCTTTGTGATTGCTCATTGCTACTGCCATACTGAGTTATTAGCTAATTCGGGGCAAGATATGTTCCTCTATCTGCATAAATAGCAACATAATGCTGGAATGTGGACCCGAAAGGAAGTAGTGCTGATAGTTCAACATCTCCTCATGCTGTCAGTTATCCCAGGCAGAAGTTGGTGTAACAATGCTGCCACAGATTGTGAGCTGGGAAGTCCTGGTTCAAATTGTACCTCTGCCATGAACTCACCAGGTGGCACAGGTAGGCTGCCGTTCTCCCAACCCCCCCCCCAAATCTTTAAAATGAAAAGCATAATGTAAATTTGGATTACATTTTGTGCAGATTATATATAATCCGTTACATCTATGATGTGTGGATTAATTTTGGCATTACAAAACTGCTACCCTTCTTTTAAAAGCCATTTATTTTTATTTAATTAATTAAGTGCAGTCCTTTTAACAACTGTATAAAAACTAGAGCTGCACTGAATTGGAAAAAAGGATGAATTCTAATTCCTTCGGGGAGAAGAGAATCAGAGCAGTTGCCATTTGTTTCCCCAAGAAAGTCCTGTTTTGATGTGCTTTTTGAATTTTTGGGAAATTCAAAATGGCTGCTTCCTTCACCGTTGTCTGGGGCCTGACATTAGGGAGGACATCTTTTGAATATATGTGGGACAGGGACACTTTTTACAGAATGGGTGGCAGCTGATATTATTTAAGAGGTACAATACTAAGTAAATAATCTCCAGAAAAGTAGTGTGAAGCAGGCTTGTTAAAATTATAAACTTACATTGTTGCGTTCTGTGCAACCCTGTTTCTAAACCTCAAATACCAGGGAAAATGTATTTTATATTTTGTATGTGTGTGTGTGTGTGTGTGTGTGTGTGTGTATCAATCATTATAAACAGCCTGCTCAAAGATGTTTTATTTGAAAGCAGGCTCAAAGGTTCAAAAAGGCATCCTATGCTGTGATTTTTTGGGGGGTGGGGGGTGGGGAGGGGTTGTAATAAGAGACTAGCAGAGCACTCCTCTGCACTGCAATTAGAAGGAACTCCCTATTAGTTCAGTGGGACTTACTTCAGAGTAAATGTACTGATGGGTTTGCAAAACAAATTTCACAAAACACTATTATTTAGTTGAAATACCGTTCGTGTAAGTGGCAACAAGAAATTTTGGGGTGCAATTGACTTTGCTTAAGCAGGGGTATAATTATATTCATTTATATTTATTGAATTCATATACTGCCCTATATCCTGAGGTCTCAGGGCGGTTCACATAAAAGATCAACATAAAAAAAAACACCACACACACACACACACACAAAATAAAAACAACAACCCAATAACACCCCCCAAAAAGAGCCACAACTTTACCTAATTACTATATATAAGGATGGTTCCTCATTTCCGTTTCTGTTTCTGCCATAGCAGCAGATATGTAGCAGTTCTTCATGAAACATGTTTGCAAGGAAGACTATCAAATTTATCCCTGAATCTTGCATTCTTGGTTTGGAGAACGGCTTTCCCCTTTGGAGCAGCCCCCCCCCCTCCAAACTTCAGCTTTGTAAATGGATTTGTAAAACTTCACATACTTGTGAGAGAAATTTGAGATACAGCAGGAGGAAAATGAAATTGACTGTAGCCTTGGAAAGTAATTTCACCATTTAGTTTCCATAAATCAAACATTTAATGTTGCAGTTAACATCTATCTTATTAGCAGACGGATTCAGTGCTGATGGATCACTAGAAATAAATGCAGATCCTTTGAAGAGTTAAATTTTGATTCTATGTTTCAAGATAATCAGGAGGCCAGATTCTGTCCCAGGAGGGAAACCATAAAGTTACTTCCCCAATTAAAATCCAACTGCATTTGTAGCAGTTGGCTGCCGAATAAGCCGAATGCCATCCAAGCTAAGAGATTATTCTCAGTGGCCATGACTTGGCAGATATCTGGCCATCTCATTTCTTTCCAGAGTTACATAGGACTCAAATAGGCCAGAGTGGGAATTTTCATACCTGATTTAGTAAACCGATAGTTAACAGTTTGACATGATTTCAATTATCAAGTCTCTAGATTCCAGATTTTAATACTTGGCCATAAAGGTAATTTGGAGCTGAAATAAATTTGTTAACCTCTCTGCCCCAAGACATTAGTGGAATATAAACACAGACGATTAACAGAATGTGTTATTTATGCTCCTGCAACTCTCTGGAAAGACTCTTTGCAAATTCAAGTTCACTCTGAAGAATTAAATATAGAGGCACATTCTCCCAGTGAAGAATTTCCAGCTTGAAAGCATGATGCAAATATAGTTCCTATTCAGGAAAGTATAATAATGTATTTTGCAACTAGAGAGATGGGTGTCGAAATATGAATTAATCTTTTCAATGTGTCCTCAAGACATGTGAATTGATCCACAAATTTAATTTGTAGCAAATATATATGCATGGCTTCCATTTAAAAAATGGATTTTTATTAGCATCCATATAAACGTTCCACTTCACGATAGCAAAAATAATCATTCCATAGGTATGAAATAACCATTGCATACCTCCCAGCCTTTCGCTGTCTAAATAAGGACAGCTAATGCATTAAGGGTAGAGAAAAGGGGTTGTAATTAAGGATAAAATATATGTCCTGTAGCAGGGACAGCCAAACTGTACCACCAGGTATTTTAAATACAAGAAACAGTGTTGTCCTCAGAGAGGTGTTTCCAGTTCACTCCCACTGAGCCATCGGCCCAGCCTGAAAGCCACCCGTCTCCCCTAAAGGAAACCGTCATAGTCGTTTTCACATGTGCGTATTCCTGTCTAAATTGCTCCACACTTGATTCTGTGCTGGAGAACGTGTGAACTGGTTCTAGCAAAAAGCACAAAAAGCGGAGTGAAAGTTCTGCATTTGACCTGTAATTATCCCTTTAAAAAAATCATTTTTATTGTTTTTATATAAATACATTGAGAAAAAACTTTCACATTTATCTTTCCATTCATTTAACATTTTGGCCTTAAGGCAGCCCTCTGCCCAGTCATGATCTTGCTCTGCCTTCAGTGTTCGGAAGGAATAAGAGTAAGAGTTCTTCCTACTTTAAATACCCAAAAGATTCCTGCACAGGGAGCATGTCAATGGAGCAACAACTTACCGTAGCTTATCCAGAGCTGTGTGTCGTAGAGCTCTGCCATGAACTTGTAACCAGTAGCCCTTTTGGGGACACAGTCCTGAATAAATGAACAAAACCTTTAAACCTTGGTGATACTTTGAGTTCTGAGTCTGACTGGGAGAGCCAGGACACCTGGGCTGCTGCCATTGGGTTGAGTGTGCCATTCACTGGTGCTTCACACACCATATTTTTAAATGTACACCTAAAAATGCAAGTACAAGCATGTGACAAAACTTGTACTCTTCATGTACTTTTGTCAGGGAACCATGATTTGCTGTAGATTCCTGCTTGAATGTACAGTCAGGGGCAAAGACAGTTTTTTAAATAACTTTTAGAGTGGCCCCAACAATAGGCCCAATTTTTGATGTTTACTTTTATTCTATGTCTTTTTGTATGAAAAAGGTGGCTTAATTTAGGTTTGTGATTAGAATGTGTGATTAGATTAGACACAAAGGATGTGCAATGACTGGTTTCCAAAGCAAGACAGTGTACAGTGTTCTAGTCAGGATTTTTGAGAAAGCAGTGGAAAGAGGCAGAACTTTCAATCATTTGGACCATAAGGATTGCATCCTGCTACCTTGTCTTGTTCTGGGTCAAAGCAAAATGCCAATGTATGAGAAAACAGTTAAATTGCAAACTTTAATAAATATATCTTCACCTCTCTGTAAGCAAGCGTTCTGCTACATTACCAGCACCTTCCATTTATTTTCAGTAAGATGTGTGTTATATAATTTACTTTCACTTTGCGTGGTTCCTCTGTTGGGTTCTAGCCATCTAAAATAAATGTCATATTAATGAATCTTGTTCGAATGTAGCATTTCAAGGATATTCCCTCTTGCTATTCCTCATAAAGGCTCCTTTCCAAGATTTCACTACAAAGGTGTTTTTGAACTGCAGGCTCAGAGCATCTCTACTTTCACAGTACTAGAGTATTTTCATTGCTTGAGATAACTAGGACCATGCATTACAAGTAGTGGCTTCTATGCTTCCTGCCTCTAGGAACACAGACTCCACATCTGCAAGGGAACCCTTGAGAGCTGGTGGAAAAATGGAAACCTGTTTGGCCTGATCCTATACATGTGACCCTGGGATAGTCAACGTGGTGCACTCCAGATGTTGTTTCATTACAACTCCCCTCATCCCTCACTATTGACCATGCTGTATGGGACTGATGGGAGTTGTAGTCCAACAACATCTGGGCTACCCCTACCATAGTAGAATGAACTGAAAGGCTCCTGGGGGCATAGAATGGACTATACTATTCCAGACTCCATGTGGGGAATGCTATTTGAGTATTCAAAGCACTTAATATACCTCATCTTCTAAACGTTGCATCAACTCTATAAAGGTGGGTCACATTTATACTGATTATTATACCTATATCGCAGATGGGGTTTGAAGGCTGACATAAGGTGGTTTGCCTAAAGCCACCTAGTGACTTCACAGTTGTGCAAGATTCCCACTGGGGACTAATGAATTTTGTAGCTTAGTCTTTTAACCAGTTTGCTACATCAGCTATTGCTGGCATGATTATGAGTCAATCTTATGGGAGAGAAATGCAATCAATAGCTATCCCTCCATAGGTTTCTGCCCAGAATTTCAGTGAGCATAATTCTCACCCGAGTTATACAAACTTTCTAAATGCATGGGGATATAACAGCTTTTCCAGAAAGCTATGTTATTGTTTTGGTCCCAAATTGTTGACATTAACACAAGGCCAATTTACCAGAGTTTGACATGTTTGCACAACTGCATATAATTTATACCAAAAACTTGACTTTCAAATGAACTTTGCTGTTCTCTCAACTCTTTTCATTCTGCAGTTCTAGATTCATATGATCACACCCCAAAAAAGCTCATTACTGCTTTAAAATGCTTGCTTGAAGTGGCTTCCAATCAACTAGATAATGAGTGTAATTTCAAAGCTTTAGTTAAGACTTCCTAACAGGTTATATCCATCAAAAACTGATTTGACTTTCATGCCAGATGTAACACTTTGTCTGGGAAATAGCAATCTTCAAATTAACGCCAGGGAAAAGCAATTCTACGATGCCACTATTCCCCAGTTAAGTTTATTTTAGAAGCCTTAATAAATGGAATTTAAATCAGGATGGCATCATTCCTATGCAGCATTGATTGATTGTAAAAATAACTCTAATAAATCCTTACCATACCTTGTAAGTTGAAACAGTCATTATGACAGACTGCAATCATATTTCGAGTCCCAAATACAGTGGATTATTAATTAGTTTAAAGGGAGGGGAAGACAGAGCTGTCTAATAAACTTTAAACTTTAAACTAATTTACATTGGGGAAAAGGTAAAAGTCCTCTGCTCTTCTTGCACAATTACCCCAAAGGATATCCACATTGGCAGAGGATTCTTGGTCTGATGCACACATTCATCTGAGTGCAAAGCTGTGCAAAAGCTCCTGTGTGCACACAAGGTAGCAAAAGGTAATACCTAGTTTCAACCCAAACAGTCAGTGTGGCATAATTTGTTGGTTTTAAGAGACTTAAAAGCATACTGTGTCATTACTTTCCATGGTATACATATTTCTCTCTACCCAATATCACCTCTGGTCCAACAGGGTTTCAGGTTTTGAACAACAACAAAAACTTTCACAAAACCTGTTTAATGGGTCTAATCCTCACTGAGGTATCTGGGCTGTAGTATTTCAGACAACAGGTTGGGGTTCAAATGGTTGGATGTTCTTCAGTACAAAAACATTTATGTGTATAGAAAACCAGGTGTCAAGGAAAAGGATTGTAACAGGACATGGTAGTAGGAATGTCTTCTACTGCATATCATTCCACTATGTGATACACACACACCCCTTAGAGTCTGAAGTGGTACAGCCCAGATGTTGGCATCAGTAGCAATTAGGCCATAGGGGTAAATGCTTCTCCTTCCTGGTGCCAGTGTCTGCTCACCTGGCCTCTCCAAGTGTTTGAGCAGTGATGAGCAAGGAGTTTGAGCAGTAGCCTCTGCTTGGCTTGCCCCTCCACCCCCGGTGTGGTGGTGCAGTTTGGGTCCAGAGGAACATGGCAAGCAAATGGATAGCATTTGCAAGCACCTAAAATTTCATGCTGCAATTTCAGGACGCGGGTGGCGCTGTGGGTTAAACCACAGAGCCTAGGGCTTGCCAATCAGAAGGTCGGCTCTTCGAATCCCCGCAACGGGATGAGCTCCCATTGCTCGGTCCCTGCTCCTGCCAACCTAGCAGTTCGAAAGCATGTCAAAGTGCAAGTAGATAAATAGGTACCACTCCGGCGGGAAGGTAAACGGCATTTCCGTGCGCTGCTCTGGTTTGGCAGAAGCAGCTTAGTCATGACCCGGAAGCCGGCTCCTTCGGCCAATAAGATGAGCACCGCAACCCCAGAGTCATCCGCGACTGAACCTAATGGTCAGGGGCCCCTTTACCTTTACATTTACAATTTCAGGCTGCAATTGGTGGAGATGAGGTATGAGTTCCCAGTATGCATGGAGGCAAGCTCAAAAGTTCTGCCTGCCTCAGATATGAGGCCACTCTAATAATTCAAGGTGGCGGGAGGGGAAGAAGGTTAGATTTCAAGCTCCTCTGCTTTGAACCAGCACAGGTCATCTAGTGGGCTTCATGCTTGAAAAAGGGATCTGAAACTGAGCATCATTGTCCCAAACACCACACTCTGCCCACTATACCATACAGTCTCTTCCTTCATCTTTCACTGATATATGGGAAGTTCCTGTCTCTTGCATATAAATCTCAATTGCAGAACATTGCTTTTGAAATATTAAATTATGCAATGTTTTGCTTTGCTTTTTATCTTGGTGGGTGCAGCTGAAAGAAGACAGCTATTTTCTTCTCTAGTTTGCACTTTCCTCTGTGTGAGTGTGTTTGTGTGTGTGTGTGTGTGTGTACACGTGCACATTTGTAGACATATCTGTGTTTGAAAAAGGGATTATGTTAGTCAAAACCTTTCACAAATGATTTGCCCCTTTTACCTTACTTAATTACATGAACCCAAGGAACACATTTAATCTTTTGCTGTGCACAAGAAAAGTTTTAGAAAAGATTTAGAACACCCCAAACAAAAAGCAGAACATTGAGAGACAGGAGCAAAAAGGAATTGAATGGGCTTTTTTTAAAAAAGAGAGAGAGAGAGAAAGAGAGAGCAGACAATCTTTTGCCACTGTTCTGAATTGAAAAATCATCTGTGTTTGCAGGTCTGAAGAAAGGGTCTGGTGAACTAAACCTTAGGGCCAAGCCAAACAAGATTATGCTTGAGGAATTCAATTTCTGTGATTCACACCTCCTAGACTAAACTGCAGATCAGAATCTGATTCATCTTCATAACCAAAATGTAGCAAAAATGCATATTTTAGGATAAGCTACATTCAGAAATGTGCATATAGTGATAAAACATAAATATTTGAATTTGATTTTTGTGTGTGCAGATTTTTAATATGTAAATGTATGCATATTAATGTAGAAATGGAATGGAAGGGTCTTACGAATGAACACAGGCAAAATTGGTGTGGAATAGTGCCCTACATGATGGAGGTCGCCACACTTCACCCATCTGCCCCAACCAGTAGCCATGGATATATATCTTAAACCCAAAGCAGGGTAGTACATAGCTGAAGGGAGCATTGCTTCACCAGACACCATTGCTGCAAGTGCTTTTCTTTGCAGAACATTCCAGTTCTGTGCTGGGGGGAAAGTGCCTAGGGCAATGAAGTGCCATGTGGTAAGCTAGGGGAAGACGTGTCTGTGTTTATTCAGGAATGAGTTACTGTTTGCCTTCAACCAGATTTTTTTTGGGGGGGAGTGGTCTTCCTTCCATCTCCATATTGAATTCAATGGAGACAGGTGTGAAATGGTGCAGTTGTGCTACTAGTTTGTTTTAATGCCTTATAAAAACTGGAATAAAACTGGATTTCTGACTGAAATTTAATTGATGCATGTCCCTGGATGCTGGAATTCCATAACAATTATGGAGTGAAATTGTTTGTTCCTAATTTATACTATACTTGTGAGTCCACTGAATAATCGCTGGGTACAAATTCTGGTGAGTACAACCCCAGAAATATACCTAGCGTATATCACTTAAGAATAATTGCATGTGGCCAAAACATGGTGTGTGTGTGTGTGTGTGTGTGTGGAGGGCGGGGGGGGGGAACTATGTGAATACATGTAAGAAGAGGAGGCCACCTGTGGGAACCAGAAAAAGAAACCTGTCTGGCAGCTTTCAGAAGAAAAGCCCTTTTAAACAAAATTGCAAGCATTACTTATTCCTAGATTTTGTAAGCCTGTCTTCATCTGCTCTCTTATGCCCATCCCCAAAGACTCTTTCCTTGGAGGGTTTCCCCCCTTGAATAACAGCTCTCCTGGGTGTATTGATCATCTGTAGCAAAATGCAGAGCAGCTAGGACTCTGCATCCTACGCACCCCACTCAGAAGGCTTTTTTTATCAGTCACAAGTTCACATGTAGAGTTAAAAGTTACTTGCTGCTGCTCTTTCAAAGAGAGCTGCCTGTTTGCTTGCCACGAAAACCCATTTTGGAGATTTCCTAGTTGTCAAGGATGGCGGGGAGGTTGGGTTCAAAGTTCACAGAGCTTTTCATTTGTGACTCCTTTGAGGGATAGACGACCGACTTGCGGCAGTATTTAAAGCAAAGATACCAAATGAAAGTTCCTCTCTCTCTCTTTAAGTTTGTGCTTACACAAAGCTTCTTTGTGGTTTTTTAGGCCTGTCAGGCTTGTCAGGCGTGGTAAGAAAAAGTATATTGTTTCCAGCACTTGGATTCCTTTCCTTCTGACATCTGCCACTCTCTAAAGATGATAAATTCCTGCCTCATTAGCCAGGGGTGTGGGATTACAGCCTGACAACACATTAATCACCAGCTTCTGTGGCAGGCTGACTAGCAATAGGCATTGTTAACAAAACTTTTCTAATATGTCACTCTTCTCTATGACAGCCTGTAATCAATCATCTTGATTGACAGCGCTGATAGATTACACTATTTATACTTTTTGTAATGAAAGATAGCGTTTCCACCTACTGTCATTTCTAGGCTAGCAATGGAGGGATCGCTGAATAGAAACAAACACAACAGCTCAGTCCTCAGCTCAGCATTGTGAAGTTAAAGTAAGGCACCGTTGAAGGTCCTTTTGTGGCAGGCTTCATAGGAGAGCTATTGTTAGGTAACCAGGTTAAAGCGCCACTCTTTCTGAACAGCAGCTCTCGGGCAGAGTGTTGCTTTGATGGTGACTTTGTCTCACTGGCTGTCAGGTCAAGTTGAGGCAGGTAGGAGGCTGTTGGAAACTTCCTTCCCTAACCTCTTCCCCTTCCCCTTCCCCTGACAAGATCAGATGATGATTTAGATTAAGAAATCCTCATACTTTCATAGCTTAAAGGGGAAATTTATGCCAGTTTCTTATCATTGCACAGTGCAACAAAAGTAAACTGCAGTTAACAAGTAAATTTCCATGGGGAGGCAACAAAAGAGGCAGGTGCCAATAGCTGGGATTAAACAGTCCACATGTGTATTAAAACAACACAGTAGTGCTTATTAGTTATTAAGGCTAGTGTGCAAGGGGTCATGTGAACTCTGTTGCATTGCCAAGAACGACTGGCATAGGCAGCTGGCTGAGTGCACCCAATAGATACCCTTGTGGAGAGATGTAGGTGTGTGAAAGCTTCACTGCTGGACCCCTGCCTTCACAAGCATAGTTTGCAATCCCTTTTCTGGGGCATTTCAGCCTTGTGAGTGTCTTGCCATCTCTCCCATCTTATTTGACATGGTACTTTGGGACCTTCCTGTGCTCCCCATACTGCTGATGCTTTTCAGTATCCATCATGGTCCTTCTAGAAAACGTTGTGATGAAATGACAGAAGCCCAGCCAAAGGAGGGAAGGCGTTGAATACAGAGAAGGCAAGAAGACATGCCAGCTCAATGACAAATTGTTTTTTGTGGGTTTTTCTTTCCAAAAACTGTCTTTTTGAAACACCCCCCGCACACACACACAAAGCAGTCAGAGTCCAGGTGCTCCAATTGCTAAATGGGTTAGTGGATAGGTTGTGCTACTTTGCGTACCCAACTTAACAAGAAGGCAAGGGGGAGACATTGCAGCCCCATTCCCACCTCACATTGCCATACTGGCGAAACCCAGGGGTAAAACTTCTGTTCTTGCAAGCCTTCAAGCAGTGCAAGTACAAAGCCTTGTAATGTCAGGCACAATAACAGCTGCCTCAACCCCTGCCCACCCACCCACCTCCCAACCTCTGCTGCAACCATATAAGCTTTACCAAAGAAGACAGCAGGCCCCAGCTCTCAATCTGGGGATCTTCTTTTCATAAGCATCACTGGCCTGGTCTACATATTGGCAGCGGAATGAGCTGGTAAAGACCAGAGGTAGTAGAGCAGTATCCTCCAACATTTATCTGATGAAAATAGGGATAATAATAATAATAATAATAATAATAATAATAATACCTCACCCATCTAACTGGGTTGCCCCAGCCACTCTGGATGGCTTCCAACATCAGGGGCGTAGCAAGCCTCTGTGCTGCTGGGGGCGGCAGCGGTGCAGAGGCACCCCCCTGGGGGGAGGGGCACGGCGCGTGGATGCCGCTGAAAGGGGAAATTTCCCCCCTTTCCGTG
The DNA here is from genome assembly GCF_009819535.1 of Lacerta agilis. Classification (NCBI taxonomy): domain Eukaryota; kingdom Metazoa; phylum Chordata; class Lepidosauria; order Squamata; family Lacertidae; genus Lacerta; species Lacerta agilis. Next base: position 14,248,312 of record NC_046316.1, read on the forward strand.
GCTTTTTTCGGCAGGGGGGCGGGCCAGCGAGGAGGGGGCATCACGCTTGTCACTGGCATGACACCCCCTCCTCGCTGGCCCACCCCCCGCCGAAAAAAACGCTGGCCCGCCCCCCCACCAGAAAAAAGCGGCGGAAAGGGAAAAAAGAGAAGCAGGCGCTCTGCTTCCCTTCCCCCCCAGCGGTTTTTTTGGCAGGGGGTGGGCCAGCAAGGAGGCCTGTCATGCCAGTGACGAACGTGATGCCCCCTCCTCACTGGCCCACCCCCGCCAAAAAATAGCCGCTGGAAGGGGGGAAAGGCGACATGCCCCAGTTCGGAGCCTGCCTGGCGGGGCGGGTTGGGGGGGCGGCCAAAGTGTCACCCCCCCTCCCCTGGAATTCAGGGTGGCCTGCCCCCTGCCCCCTTGCTACACCCTTGTCCAACATATATAAAAACATAATAAAACATTAAACATTTTTAAAAAATCTTCCCTATACAGGACTGCCTTCAGGTCTCATCTAAAGGTTGTATAGTTACTTATCTCCTTGGCTTGGGGGTCGCACAACTCCATACCCTTTCTCTGAAAATAGGGACATCCTACCATACCCTCTAACATTTCTCTGATGAAAATAGTGGCACTTGGAGGGTTTGAACAGTACCACTAAAGTCTGCAGATGAGAGATGCTATTTTTGAATGTCCTCCCATGCAAAGAACAAACAAAACATTTCAGTAAATGAAAAACAAAAAACAAAATGAAAAGAGGAACAGTTGTAGCTCTCAGTGTGTTGTACTGTTTTTCATTCTGCTGGGATTCTTTTATCTCTGTTTAAAAATAAAATAAAATATGGCCAGCATTCAACAACGTGATTCTATCACCCTGTAGACTGACATGGTACATACCGTTCTATCACCTGAGGAATCTTCCTCTTCATTCCCAGCTCATTAGGCTGTGTGGACTTGGTTCCAACCTTTGAAGAGGTGAAAATTAGAAACAACTTTAGGGTTTGACTAACTAGGACAATTTAAAGTAAAACAAAAAACGCTGAAGCATTTATGTTCAATCAATCACTTTATTTCAGCTTTAAGCTCATATAGCATTTATGTTCCTCCCTCCTAGAATAATTTAATAGTTGCTTTTTATTCCTCTTTATCACTTGGGAGATCTCAAAGGAAACTTTGAGATCATGGACAAAAAGCCCAAACTGAGCATTCCTTCAACATCCATGGTTGAATAGCAGTAATGCTTCCCAATTTTTGATGTATGCCTGTGCAAGGGTAGGAAGAGATCATTGTAAACAAAACCTGGGGTATTGAAGATGATGTTGTAGTGACATCACAGGACCATACACTATATTCACTCCCCTACTGCACACAGTAAACAGGTTTTGTAGTGTCATGGAAATTACAGGGTGATTAACTTCATGAATGTCCTGGGGGAACTGGGGGAAACTATTGTTAAAGAAAAAATAACCAAGCATGTAGAAGAACAAGCTTTATTAAGGCAGAGCCAGCATGGCTTCTGGAAGGACAAGTCCTGTCCATGGACGTATTGCAGTTATTTCAGAGTGTCAATAAGCATATAGATAGAAGTGATCCAGCTGGCATAATGTTCTTGGACTTTCAATAAGTTTTTGACAAGTAACATCACCAAATACTTCTGTGTAAGCTTAGCAGACAGTGAATAAGAGGAGAGGACCTATTATGGATCAGGAATTTGTTAAATTCCAGGCAGCAAAGGTTAGGACTAAACGGACCATTCTTCAAATAGAGAGATTTAGAAAGTGGAGTGTCCCCCCCCCCCAGGGCATTGGTAATTGTGCTTTTTAATTTGTTTATAAACTAACTAGAGTTAGTGTTAAGCAGTGAGGTGGCCAAGTTTGCTAATGATACATAATTATTCAGAGTTGCTAAAACAAAGAGATTGTGAAGAGCTCTAAAATAACCTCTCCAGAGTGATTGGGTTGTAAAACGGCAAATGGAATTCAATGTAAATAAGTCTAAAGTGGGGGCAAAAAAATGGGGCAAGAAATCTGAATTTTACATTGACAGGTAGTGGTCTGTTAGCTTAAGGCTGCTTCTGCATTCATATGTCCTTAATCTTGAACCAAAGCTAAATTTGAATCTAGAGCAAGGGAACAGCTGGTTTCTTTCCCTGTTTTAAACTAAAGCCAGCATGTTCCTGCTAGTGGGATTGCTGTTAGTGGCAGAACTTTTGGAAGAATGTGCTATTTCTCTTATATGGATCTGGCATGGATGGAACTTCCGTTGAAACAAGAACGCTATGCAACAACATTGTGTTTTTTGCTGATGAGTAGTGAAATCTAGCAAGTTCTCATGTGTGCTGATTCACACATAACAGTGTGAATAAGATTTACCCATAAGAGGTTTTAAACCTGAATTTCATGAGACTGCCCAAATTACTGCTTATAAATGAGACATTCATTCTGTTTCTGATGCTTCACAAGTGACGCTAAGGCAAACTATGGCTTTGTGGGACCATGCAAGCATGCAGGCTGCCAGAGAGGAACTAGCAGCTACTTTGCTCCTTTTTGCTACTGTGCCTTGCTGAGCCAAGCTGAACTGGGGGTCATGGCTAAGCTGTTTCCTCACTAAACATGTGCTGCAGCCAAGATTTGTTTGCACGGTTTGTCTTAGCGTAATGTGCGAACCAGGCCAGCATATTTAAATTTCACTAACACTAACATTATAATTGTGTGAGAGAGATTCTAAACAAATTTTTAGCAATTAAATGCCAATCATCTAACTCTTGGAAGTTTTTAGTTATAATATAGGCAGCAAGCAGTATGGAGGCAGGGAACCCAAAGTAGCCAAAACTTTATTCTTCCAGAGAAGAGTTTCATTGTTGCAAGCATGATGAGTAATGAGAAATCTGACCATCTGATTAAGCCTCTCTGTGTCACAGAACATGATTAGTAGGTGACAGAGACTGTAACAGTATCCAGCCAAGCCTTGTTTCTTTCACAGCTCTGACTGTTATATGATTAATGTCCCCAAGGGCTATCTCTGGGTCAGGCAGGGGGACCTGTCAGAACAGGTGGAAGTGACAAATTCCGCAAAAACTCCTCTCTTTTTCTTTTTTCCTTCTTTTTGCCAGGGAGATGAAGAGCGAGAATGGATGAATGGGGGGGGGGGATTCCAGATGGGCTGCTTGACCTTTCTTTGGCTCAGAACAGACACAGAGAGCATCATGGGAATGGAACGTGGAAGGGAGGAGATGCTCCTGCAGATGTTTCATAGTTACAGAAGAATTATAGCATTTGCCAAGTGGGGTTGGGGAAAATGAACAACACATTTTACTAGCACCCGCAGTTTACACTTTCTGATATGCTACAGGAGACTGTAGAATGTGTGTGTGTGTGTGTACACAGACTTGATAAAGAACCACACACTGCGCTTTATAGCTGTATGGTCAAATTATTTGCTTCAGAACAGATAAGGTTGTTAGCTGATTCTTTAGCGTTTAGAAAGCAAACTTCTGGTGCTAGTCTAATCTGTGCCATTCTCTTCGATGCGGCTTTATTTAGTGGAAAGCATATTTGGAACTTGGAATAGCTTTGTTTATTAGGTTTTGGAGATCAGCAAGGCACCTTATCTCATTCTAGAGTGCTTTCACCTTTTGGGTCAATTAGCAACTGGAGTGTCATGTACCTCTCCCCTCCCCCTTAAAACAATAATAATTGACCCTTTTGAGAAGAAAATTGCTCTCATTCTTTTAACATTGCAACAGTATTAATAAAATTTGAATTTCCGGCATGGTTATAGGGTGGACATGCTCAGGTCTATCAGGTCTATACTAAAAAATGTTAATCCCCCATGGTGGCTATGCCATAGAATTCTAGGTTTGATAGAGGTTTTACATTTTTTCCCCACATAGAGAAGGTAATCTAAAAGAAAAGTCTTATGTACCATCACATGGGAATTGTGGAATTTGTGTATTTTTTCAACCTTGAGTACATGAATCTTGTGACGGCCCTGAGAAACCATCTGATATTAGTTTTCTTAGATATTTAACTTGAGTTCTTTTAAAAAAACCAATGATGTAACCATTGTGTTGCATAGGTGTTGGGATCTTGATCAGGGGTTGGCAACCTAAGGCCCATGGGCCGGTAGCGGCCCATGAGGCTTGTCTAAGTGGCCCATGGCAACCCCTGCCATCCCCCCACCTGCTGTTACCGGCATGGCACAGCACGGCACGGGGACCGACTTCCGGGTTGATGGCACCTGTGCGTATGCACACGGGCACTCCTCCGACCCGGATGTGCGCCAAAAATAACATGTGTGCACGTGTGCAGGACGGATAAGCGCTTGTGCGCATGTGCACACGCTATTCCCAGCACACTTCTGGGTCAGAGGAGCGCCGGAAATAGTGTGTGCGTGCATGCACACAGGCGCTCCTCCAACCCAGAAGAGAGCGCATGCACACACGCTCCGGCCCATCCTCCGACAGACGGAGCGTCGACCAGTCCATCCTCCGATAATTAGTTCTCTAGTCTTCTCTTAGCTCCTTCAGTGTTCAAAAGCCTTTCACATTATTGATCGTGCTCTTCTTCACTGCAAGGAAAGACCATTATATTTCCATACAGGAATATTACAGGTGTATAGATGCTACAAAATATTTACAAATGGGCAGGTCACTTGAAGAGGTTCTTGCTTCTCCAAAGTCCTCACATCTTCAACAGTTCGCACAATCATAAGTCATGTGAGTGAATGTGCAATCGCAACCCCACATTTATTTGGGTTTTCCTGTGTGTATACACTTTGGGTTTGATTGTGTATACACTCATTACTAGGCATAGAATAACTTCACGTACATTGTAGTCAGTACCAGATTCAAGACTTTGAATCTATGGCTGAGTAGAGATTGGAAACATAGCTGGAATCTAAGACTTTCGTTCTCTGTACCACCCTTCTTGGTTATCTTTGTAAGCTTCTGCTTATTTTTATTCCTACTGACAACAGTTTAAAGTGTAATGGTATTACAGCCATCATTAAAAACTGGTATTGTGCACTGTGAGTTGTAAGCTCACGTGTCCTTGCTTTGAAACTTGCCTCGGCCATGAACTTAGTAAGGGGCCCTTGACAACCCACAGCATCTTAAACAAGACGCTTTATGGTACCCTTCTATTCTTGTTTATATGGATATAATAACGCTGGCCTGTCTTATAGGACTATCATAAAGAATGCTGAAAGACACTTGAATGCACTTTATATGTGCTGTTTATGTATTACCTTTTTTATTCTGCCTTTCCTTCCATGAGTGTATGGCTCGTTCGGCACAACTTAGGAATCAGGTCTCTACTCTTGTGGCACCCACCTTTTGGAATCCATACATGTAGGAAATCAGTTCCTTCCAGAACAACAGGCCTGTAGCTGTTGTAGGGTAACAGCAAACATAATCTGAGGGCTAAACTACATATTGCGCTTGATGTGTAGCTTGCGACTACACCTTTCTTTTCTCTAATTGTATATGTTGTTGTTGTTGTTTAGTCGTTTAGTCGTGTCCGACTCTTCGTGACCCCGTGGACCAGAGCACGCCAGGCACTCCTGTCTTCCACTGCCTCCCGCAGTTTGGTCAAACTCATGTTAGTAGCTTCGAGAACACTGTCCAACCATCTCATCCTCTGTCGTCCCCTTCTCCTTGTGCCCTCAATCTTTCCCAACATCAGGTCTTTTCCAGGGACTCTTCTCTTCTCATGAGGTGGCCAAAGTATTGGAGCCTCAGCTTCAGGATCTGTCCTTCCAGTGAGCACTCGGGGCTTATTTCCTTAAGAATGGATAGGTTTGATCTTCTTGCAGTCCATGGGGCTCTCAAGAGTCTCCTCCAGCACCACAATTCAAAAGCATCAATTCTTCGGCAATCAGCCTACTTTGTGGTCCAGCTCTCACTTCCATACATCACTACTGGGAAAACCACAGCTTTAACTATACGGACCTTTGTCGGCAAGGTGATGTCTCTGCTTTTTTAAGATGCTGTCTAGGTTTGTCATCGCTTTTCTCCCAAGAAACAGGTGTCTTTTGATTTTGTGACTGCTGTCACCATCTGCAGTGATCATGGAGCCCAAGAAGGTAAAATCTCTCACTGCCTCCATTTCTTCCCCTTCTGTTTGCTAGGAGGTGATGGGACCAGTGGCCATGATTATAGTTTTTTTGTGTATGTAATTAAGTGCAAATGCCCCTGGTGTGTTATTGGGATCATGGGGTACAGGGAAGGGAGACTTATATTCCTTCCCTGCCACCATTATATATACACACGCCCCAAATCTCTCCCACAGCCCTTTGCCACCACTGGAAAGTTTTATTCTATGACTCCTAGCTGTGGGATATGGGGTGGGGTTTCCCTTATTCTCTGAATATACTTTTATTCTCTGGAACTGCTTTTGCTACTCAAAAGGGTGTTTTTAGGGCCATTTTTTTACCTCCACATGCACTTTTCTGGATTGAGATGGCAAAGCTTCCCCTGAAGTTCAGCAACAGAGTAATGTTCCAACACAGAGCAAATGTGGTGGACCAAACAAAATCCAGAAACTTTGAGAGATAAATGTGTATGTTGAGAGTCAAGTTTTGAATTCTTGTAGCTGCTGCTCTTCTCTATCTAAAAGAAAGAGGAAAATAAGAAAGCCATGGGGTGAGTTGGAAATCTGCTTCATAAAGATTTTAATAAATATCTCAAATGTTACCTGGTACTCTGCCTCCAGCAAAACAGACTTTGATAAATGGTGACAGTTACTTGTAAAGCCGTTTGCCTTGCTAGTGTTTTGTTTCCAAGTTTTACCTCTGGTTTTTCAAACTGTCATTATTGTATAATCCTTACTTGTAAGGTTGAGCAGTAAATCAGAAGAGGGAGCCTGTGTATGAATTGTTTGTCAGGCACAAGAGGAGACATGCTAGGAAGCCCCAGGGACAAGATACATAACACCAGCCACAGAACTCCCGAAATTCATTTACTGTCCATAGGAAGCTAAAGAGATGAGCCTGTCAGATCTGAGGAAGTTTCTGTGGCACTTGAGAAGAGCCCTAGCAATAGTGCCCTAAGGTGTGATACAGATGAGGATATGAATTTTGCCCGCTCTTGTTGCAAGGGACTTAGAAAGCCATTCTGGATCAGACTACCTAGTTCAACCTCTTGATTTCAAGAGCTGCCATTGCCAAATACTTCTAAGAAGCCCACAAATAGGACATAAATGCAACATGAACACAAAATTAAATTTAAAATAGTATATCAAGAGCATACGATTGTGATCTTAAAACACGTCACCCTAATACTTGTTCCAGTAAAACTGTTTATATACTCATTGCAAGCTCTTAGTTAATTTAGATGCAAGCTCTTAGCTAATTTAGATGTACATAAATATAATTGTCTGTATTATTTTAAGCCACTCAAAAACTGATGGAGCAGTTGCTATTTTCCAAAGTGGAAGCAGCGTACTCTTAATGAACTCATTGGTAGTTGAATATCCCCTTTTTCACGTCTTCCCTTCAGAAAAACCAATAATTAGTCCTATTCAGAAGACAAATCTCCATTCAATGAATGCATTGGGGGGGGGAGAGAGAGAGCAGGATCATGCCCACTGACTCCACTCTCAGCTCCTGTATTGAGCAGTATGGGTTTAACAGCTGCCCATACGATCTGTGCATGCATATGTTGTGTACACATGATCTGTAGCAATCCAAGGAGTCAACTTTATATCTATCTAAAGAAATCTGGTGTTTGACTAAGAACAGCCAGGGATATGCTATCCAAACCTCACACCACCCAGAGTGATAGGACCATGACAAAATGGGTAAAACAAGCCCTCCACACAATAGGCAAATGGCACCGAGTTTGGCTTCCATAGATTCTATACCAAACACACCATCCAAAATCAGTCTCCAGCTTTGCTTATCTAAGGGCTACCATGCTTTTTCTTTACTACTGCTCTTAGGATGAGTTCTTCTACAGATCTTATTTCTTTTTTCTCCTTCTTCAGCATAGACCCATTAATTGAACATGTTGGCAGGAGGCAGGGATATACTGATATACAGTTGAATCTATGGTTGGATTCAACTGAATGACAGAAAAGTACAATTTGTGCATACAGCTTCTTTACATTTATTTAAAATATTTTAACCCGCTCTTTGTCAAAAGAGATCCCTGGGCAAGATACAGTAAAACCCTGCACAACAGCAGGCAAGAGAAAATAAAACATACAACTAATAACAGTTGCAAATAAAGCAAGTGCAATACCAAGCCAAACTTGCCATTTATAGTGGAACAGTTGCTGGGGTTGGTTGGTTGGTTGGTTGGGTATGCTGCCACTTGACAATGGCAGCATTCAGCGAGTATTCCAGAACAAGTTACAAACACTTTTTTCTTATATTGAAGGAGGGGGGCAGACTTTTGTGAAAGATCCAGAGTGGATTCTCAATATTTTCATGTGTGCAGCATGAAACAGTTGCTGGGGTTGGTGGGGGTGGTTTGGGAGACGTCCGTTTCATGCCACTTCCCTCTGACCAATGCGAGCCACCAGTTTGCCAGCCCAGTTCAGAGGAGAGCTATGGCAGGCAGAGATGGTGGCACCGAGTCAAAGTGCTGCCCACGACAGCCATCATTAACTGTCTCATTGCAATAACCAGGTTCACTATAGCTCAGGCAGACACATAGTCCCCCTTCAGATCTGCTATACTCCCACAAGATTAGTATTCCAGAATACGAGTCATTCATAAAATGAAATAAAAAGCTGTGAAAAGGCTATCCCTAGGCATGTGCTCATCACTGACAGTCACTGGGGAAGGAATATGAGGGCACATTAAGAGATGTGACTACAGCTATGGAATTTTTCTCAGTTTTGTCACAACCCGGCATTAGCATGCAAAGGAAAGCCCTGCAAAAACTCTCTAATAATAACAGCGTGTTAGCAAAGCTGCGCACAGTCAGCTACAAATTCACTCTTAAAAAGTCAGATCAAACAGCAACAATTCCAAATGCCAAGTGTGAAAACGCCCTTATATGTGATTGGGAATCGTAAATTCCTTAAAGCCAAGAAGAGTCTATTTTAAATAGCCCAAGCCAGTAGCTGTTTTCTCACTTGCAGTGTAACCACCAAGTCTTTAAAGTAACTTGTATCTGGCTGTAAAAGAGTCAAAGTATCTCCACTGGTAAACAGTCACTGTAACACTGGAACACCAACAAAGAAAAAATGGCAACAATATAACCCAGCCCGCTACTGACCCGGAATCCTAATCCAGAGGGTGAGGGGCTTCTTCTTTTGCCATATCAACTGTTTTTGGAACTTTAAACAAGCTTTAAACAACTTTTAAATCACTTTTAAGAAGTTTGGCAGAGTTCGCAAAACTTTCCCGTTAGCCGCGGCTTTGATCCTTTAGCGCTACCAAGCTCGCGCAAACAGTTCAAAGGGAACAGGCTTCCTTTTAGAGTTTCCTCTGCAAGCAGTGCTCTTTAAACTTGTGAAATAATCCAAAATTTTGACTTACAGAGTTTCTTTGGAAGTTTCTATGTAGGAAGTGCCGGGTGCTCGGGTCTGGCGGGATCGCTGCTTTGATCCTCCGCAGGCAGCCGCTTCTTCAGTCCCGTGCTGGAGCTCCGCTCACCCGATTCTCCCCCTTACGAGGGTAAATCGGGAGCGAAGACAGCACGTCTGGGACCCACGAAGCTGTCGGTCCACGGGACGCTCTTCCCGTGGCTTTAAGGGACCCGTGGCGCAGGCACGGAGCTCCCTATCGCCTAGCGGAGGACGGAGCCGTCGGACTCCCGTCCGCCATTGACTCGGCACCTAACCGGAATTTACAATTCTGAAAAATCTGAACTCTTTGCCTAAAAGTTGGATTAATGGACTATTGTGGACTCCTGGCTCAGCAGCCTCTTTGTTCTCAGAAGGCTAGCTGCAGGCCACCTGGTGTTTACTTTTGGGACTGTTGGTCTTCTGCTGTGAATGTCTGAGATTGTTACTATAGCAACTGGAGTGACCTTGAGACTACAGTTACAGAGCCCACAAGGAATGGAACTTAGATCTAAAGGAACTGGCTCTGAAAAAAGGAAAGGCTCTGTTTCCTTAACTCTTCAGGAACAAATGGAGAAATTGGCTGCAAGTGTTGCAGAAATTGCAGAAGGCCTAAAAAGTGTCACCGAAGGGTTGAAGCAAACACAAGAATCGGTTAATGCTATTGGTGCATCAGCGAATACAACAGTCAACTCTGCAATAGAAAAGCTCCAAGTGGATATTAAGGCTGATATCAAAGCCTCCACCCAAACGTTAGAAAAATCGATTGGACAAATTGAGGAAAACGTAAGAAAGAACAGAGACGAAATTAATAAAATTGGGCAGGAGGTGACCACGTTAAAAAAAGACTCGGAGGAAATTAAAGTGGTCAGAGAAAAAATAAAAAAGGTGGAGGAAAAATTGGACAATTTAGATTTGGAGCAGATCGAAAATATTGGAACACGACAGAGGACTGTGGAAGAGTCTCTTGCGTTTTTGCAACTACATCAGAGAGAAGGAAACCTAAGAATAAGGGGTCTTCCAGAATTGGAGGGGGAAGACCTGAAAGCTTATATTGTGAAACTATTCTCGACTTTTTGGGAGTTGGAAGAGGTAAACGTCTCAGCACGCATAGTGAAGGCCTTCAGATTTGGACCAAGAGGTTCCAGAGGAAAGAAAAGCACTAAAACAGTCAGTGACTGTTTGATTGTGCTACACGATAGGCACGACAGAGACTATTTTCTGGACTTACACTATAGAAACAACCTGGTGGTACAGCAGAATAAAGTAATTTTTTACAAGGACATCCCCAGATTCTTTTTAGATAAAAGAGCTCCTTACAACGACCTGGTGACGGAGCTAAGAAGAAGAAAAATCTCCTTCAGTTGGGAATTTCCAGAAGGCCTGGCATTTACGTTTGAAGGAAAAAAGATAAGAATAAGGTCCTTGGCGGATAAGCAAAAGTTCCTGGACAAGCATCTGGAACATTTCAAAGGAACTCCATTGGATCCAGCACAGCTCTACAAGTTTCCAGAAGTATTCCCACCACCGCCGGGACCACCAGGACCAAGCCAAGATCCAGAACAAGATAAGAAAGGACAGGCAACTGGAGGAGAGGAATAAACAAAGAAATGGCGCTCAAGTTAATGACTTGGAATGTTCGGGGATTAAACCAGAGACCAAAGAGACGCAGAGTGTTTTACAGCATAGAAAAGAAGAATTTGGATATAATATGTCTACAGGAAACCCACATAGTTCGGCGCCACAGAAGATTGCTACAGAACAAAAAATTAGGCCAAGAATTCATATCATCGGACAAGGTCAAGAAGAGAGGAGTAGTGATTTACGCAAAGGAGAAATATAGCCCAAGACAGCTATTTAAAGATGAAGAAGGGAGATACATCGCAATTGAAATTAATGTACAAGGCGAAAAATTTTTAATCCTGGGACTCTACGCACCAAATGATGGAAAGTCGATTTTTTACAAAAAAATCCATGACTTGCTGTTGGATTATTTGGACTATAAGGTAGTTTGCCTTGGAGATTTTAATGGGGCAGTTTCCACATTAATGGACAGATCTCAAAGAACAAAATTAACAAATGACGGGAAACTCCCAAAGACTTTTTTTGAAATGGTGGACAATTTGAACTTGGTAGATTCTTGGAGATTAAAAAATCCCACAGAAACAGAGGCAACGTACTTTAGTGAATCTCAGCAGTCATGGTCGAGGATAGATTACATCTGGATCTCGAATGAATTGGCTCCAAAACTACAAAAAGCAGAAATCGGTCCTAAAACGCTTTCAGACCACAATCCGGTACAGGTAAACCTAAAAATGATTTCCAAGGATTCTTTCAGATGGAGAATGGATGATGCATTGATGAGAGATACCAAGCTAGTAGAAAGAGCGGCGAAAAAGATGAAAGAATATTTTCAAATCAATTGGAACTCAGATGTGGAGAAAAGGATTGCCTGGGATGCAAGCAAGGCAGTAATGAGAGGATTCCTCATTAGCGAAAAGGCAAAAAAGAAGAAACAACAAAGTGCAGAGATGGAGAGATTGTTGAAATTAATTAAAGAAAAGGAAAAAGAACTAAGAGGACATCCTAGATGTGTTAAAATTCAAAAAGAAATCAAATACTTGCAATCCCAATATGCTAATATTATGAATCAAGATATCGAGTGGAAAGTGAAAATGATGAAACAAAGAACATTTGAATCTGCAAATAAATGTGGGAAACTACTAGCTTGGCAATTAAAGAAAAGACAAAAGGCAAATGTCATCAGTAAATTGGTAGTAAATGGAAAAAATGTAGAGAAACCGGAGGAAATCAGATGGTGTTTCCAGAGATTCTATAAACAACTGTACAAGGAGGAGAAGATAGATGACGCAGAGATAGACCGATTCCTGGAGAAGAATGGACTGCAAAAGGTCCCAGAGGAAAAACTAATAACTCTCAACCACCCAATAACGACACAAGAAATAGAAGATGCAATAAATAACATGCAATTGGGGAAGGCTCCAGGACCGGATGGATTAACAGCAAAATATTACAAGACATTGAAAGACTGGCTATCACAGCCGTTAAGAGAAACTTGCAATAGAATACTAGAAGGAGATAGGGCACCAGAGACGTGGAAAGAAGCCTTTATCACACTGATTTTAAAACCAGATACTGACAAGACTCAAATGAAAAATTATCGTCCAATATCCCTTTTGAATGTGGATTATAAAATTTTTGCAAATGTTTTGGCTACAAGGTTGAAAAGAGTGTTGAAAGACTATATACATAGAGACCAAGCAGGTTTCTTGCCAGGAAGGCAAATAAGTAATAATACGAGGATCATTGTGGACATTTTAGAAAAACTGGAGAGAGACATAAATACAGATGCAGCACTATTGTTTGTGGACGCAGAGAAAGCTTTTGATAAAGTATCCTGGACATTCATGAAAAAGAATTTGGAAAAGATGGGAGTTGGAGAAAAATTTTTAAATGGCATAAAGGCCATCTATACAGAACAAAGAGCAAAAGTTATTGTAAACAGTGTGATATCGGAGGAGATCGAAGTAGAGAAAGGAACAAGACAAGGGTGCCCTATCTCCCCTTTACTTTTTATTACGGTCCTGGAAGTCCTTCTGAATATGATTCGGAAAGATAAACAGACAAAAGGAATTAAAGTGGGAGAGAAGGAATACAAATTACGTGCCTTCGCGGACGATCTGATGCTATCCCTGCAAGAACCAGAAGGCAGTGTCCCCAGAGCCTTGGAACTAATTGAACAATTCGGACTTGTAGCTGGCTTTAAACTAAATAAGCAGAAAACCAAAGTTCTAGGTAAAAATATGAGTGCAGAACAGATCCAAAGAATTCAAGAAGCCACAGGCCTTAATTTTATCAAATCCGTAAAATATCTAGGTATCAATCTCACAAGTAAGAATTTGAACCTGTATAAGGACAATTATGAAAAACTGTGGATGGAGATAAAAAAAGACATGGAGATTTGGACAAGACTCAAACTGTCGTTAATGGGAAGAATAGCAGTGGTCAAAATGAATGTCCTACCAAGGATGCTGTTTTTATTCCAAGCCATACCAATTTTGGATAAATTAGACTGTTTCAAAAAATGGCAAAAGGACCTATCGAAATTTATATGGCAGGGCAAAAAGCCAAGAATAAAATTTAAGATTTTAACAGACTCTAAAGACAGAGGAGGCTTTGCCCTGCCGGACTTAAGGCTTTATTTTGAAGCTGCGGCCTTTTGCTGGTTAAAGGATTGGTTTAAATTAGAGAACGTGGATGTGTTGGACTTGGAGGGACACGATAATATGTTTGGTTGGCATGCATACCTTTGGTATGACAAGGCTAAAATCCACAGAACTTTTAAGTCTCATATTGTGAGAAAATCCCTATATCAGGTTTGGACTAGATATAAAGACTTGTTTGAGAGAAAGACTCCTAGATGGATCTCTCCAGTGGAGGCCAAGGCATATAAGAGACCGAATATGTCTGCAAACTGGTTAAGATATATGGACATATTGCAGCAGGAAGGGGACTCCTTTAAGCTAAAAAGCTATGATCAAGTAAAAAGCCAGGTCCCCGACTGGCTGCACTACTATCAGGTTTATGAAACATTTAAAATGGACAAAAAAATTGGTTTTCAAGTAGAAAAATCAAAACTGGAGACAGAACTGATAGAATCGAACTTTAAAAACCTTTCCAAAATGTATAATCTTTTGCTAGAGTGGCATACAAAAGATGAACTGGTTAAATCTTCAATGATAGATTGGGCAAAAGATCTCGGACATAATATTATGATGGATGACTGGGAGAGATTGTGGCAAAAAGGTATCAAATTTACTGCTTGTCATGGTTTAAGAGAGAATATAATGAAAATGGTTTATAGATGGTACTTGACACCAGTTAAGATTGCTAAGATGAATACCAAAATGTCAGATGTATGTTGGAAGTGTAAACATGCGAAGGGTACCTTTTTTCATATGTGGTGGTTGTGCCCAGTGGTTAGTGCCTTCTGGGACAAGATTTATAATGAGCTTAAGAAGGTAATGAAAGTTACCTTTTGTAAGAAACCAGAGGCATTTCTCCTGAGCATAACCAATGAAGAGATACCCAGTCAGGATAGAGTGTTTTTTATGTATGCCACAACAGCAGCTAGAATTTTATTGGCAAGAACATGGAAAGGTGAAGAGATACCAACGGTGGAGGAATGGCAGATGAAGATGATGGAATATATGGAACTCGCTGAACTGACCGTCAGAATCCGAGACCAGAGGGAGGGGAAGGCGTCGCAGGAGTGGAAAAAATTCAAAGACTATTTGGTTAAATCAGTTAAACTGAATATTTGAGCAGAATTAAACAGAACATCGGCTTTGGTAGATATGTGTTAGATATGAATGGTAAGGGGAATTGTTGTTATGTGAAAGATGTATATGTCAAAATATGTTAAGATAGGCTGTTAAGATAAGATACATAGTGATTGAGATATTTGACTTAGTGAAAGTTAAGTATATTAAAATTTGGGTAAAAGTGAATTGAATAATATATAAAGCTACTTTGAAGAAGTATATGTTTTCTGAAGACAGTGGAGGGAACGGGGGAAGTCCCCAAACAGAGAAGTTAGAAACAAGAAATATTCAAAGAAAGATATTGGTTAAGGTTTGTATATGTCATTTTTATGTTTTTATTGTTGTTATTGTTTTCAATGTTGATTATGTTTATTGTTTATTGCTGATTATGTTCAATGTTTATTGTGTTTTTTATTGTTGTTTATGCTATGTGTTGTTGTTATATTTTGTTCTCTTTTTTTTATTGGAAAATAATAAAATCTTATTAAAAAAAAAAAAAAAAATATATGTGATTGGGAATCCTGCATTCATGTGTTTGGTTTCTGGGGGTCTAGCCAAAGAGGTGCCCCAACTTCAAGGGCATGCCTAGATCAGTGTTTTTCAACCACTGTTCCATGGCACACTAGTGTGCCGCGAGATGTTGCCTGGTGTGCCGTGGGAAAAATTCAAAAATTCAAGAGAATTACTTTATATATAGTCAATATAGGCACAGAGTTAATTTTTTTAACATTTTCTAATGGTGGTGTGCCTCGTGATTTTTTTCATGAAACAAGTGTGCCTTTGCCCAAAAAAGGTTGAAAAACACTGGCCTAGATCACACAGCCTGCTCATGTGCTCAGTGAATGCATGAGCACATTTTTAGAAGGTTACAGTTTCACCTAGTTAGGTCTGCAAAGCATCTCATTCCATTTTAATTTTGTTGTTTATGAGGCTTCCACCATCCCCAGCAGTTGCCTCTTAATATCCCTCCATTTTTGTTATCTGCTGAACTTCCAGCCAGAAGAAGAGTTCTGGTGAACCCAGAAGCTTGCATACTACTGCACCGTGGTTTTTGTTGTTGTTTGATTGTAACGAGTGTATTGATTGTGTGTTTGAATCTGGCTATGGGAAGGTTAGCATTAGGCTTCTTGACCATGTTTTTCAACAGCTTTGGGGGATGCTGCTAAGCCCCAAATGTCTGCTTTAATTGATGGTACTGATCAATATATGTACTGGTATACCAGGTAAAATTCTTCGGGGCAGGCTGGAAATGTAAGAACTCATCTTTGCTTCTTATTGACACATTGCATAACTTCCTTAGAGATAAGAATTTCAAAATTCAGGATTAGAATGTAAACTAACTTTTTTCTTTCCTTTCTGTGGCTATGTCAGCTCTTGCACCTCTTTTTAACCTTTCTCCAAAGGCCGCAGGGCAATAAGCCAATAATGAGCTTGGACAGTATGTATGAAGTTCCTGATAATACAGCGTGATTTTTCTTTCTTTGGCTCTTTATTTCGTCTTAATTAGTCCCAGTAGGAATGATTGATTTCCCCCCCAAAACCTTGTAGCTAACATCTGTTGGTATTCCTGAGGTCAATTCCACTCTGTCCTATGTTTGACATTTCTTGTAAAAGACGAGGCATTTGTTCATATTGACATTAGCTGCCTCTGTATCTCTCAGTGGTACAGATGGCCTCTGAATAAAGACATCAAGCTAATAGGCAAGATGACAAGCTTCAGTTGAACTGGTTTGCCTTGAACTTAAACGGCTAGGCAAAATAATGTCTCTGTTGCTGGAAGGGTTTGGTATCTGCTTGTTCTATAGCAAATAGGGTCCAGTTTTTAGAAAATACCAGTTTCACCTAATTTCTTCTCCAGGTAATTCATTTCTTGGGGGTCTGTTTATCTAAGAATGCTTTGGTCTTCTTGCTCAATCTCTTCTGGTGTGACATAACAGATAAAAGATTACATTACTAAGTAGTGGGATTCAATGGGGCTTACTCTCTGGTAAATGTGTATGGGATTACAGCCTGAGCTAGGAATTAGGATATATCCAGTTCAACTTTCAACTCTACCATGAGCATAGCAGATGGCCTTAATCTAACCACTATCTCCTAAACTCAACTCCCTTTGGTAATGTGGGATAATAATACTGACATACTTTGCAGAGTTGTTGTAAGAACCACATCACAGGAATGTATATGATAGGGGCTTTGAATACCCTAAAATTTGACCTTCCACCCACAGCAACAAAAGCTTCATACTCACTTCTTTCCCCTCTCCAACCTGTATTTCCTCTGTGCAAATATCAGCAATGTGATTTGAGTCTTGGAGTATCAGGACACTGTTAACTGCTGGCAATCTTTGGCCCTTCCTGTCATTACTCATCAATCTAAGACGTCACCCCTCTTCCTCTCTTAGGATTGCTAGCCTAGCAGAGGCTGCGTGCTAGTTATGGCATTGAGTTGGTGGAGCAGCTCACAGTAAATAGCTTCTGGTACTTCTAGTAAGGAAGCGTAATTATGGCTTTTTCTTAAGAGGATGAGTAGCCCCAGCTGCTTTAGGAGGCAGTCATGAAGCCCACTTCTCAAGAAATCCAACTTTGCCTCAGCAGATTTGTCATACTATTAGATGGTCATGAATCTTTCTGTATCTTTACTTCCTCCCTCTCAGGAGAAGAGGGGATGTGACTTCATTGAGCCTACTCTAGAAATTAGAACTCTGGTCTTTAACTCCTTCGTATACTAACTAGCAAATATGCATTGTTGGGTATGACTGCTACAATCTCCCCCATTTGCACTACAGGGTGCTGCAAGGTTGTGTCTTTCTCCCATGATGTCCACCATGAGAAAGTTGTCTAGGCATTTGAAGTGAGGTCTCCTCATTAGTATGCTTCCTCTTCTGTCCCAAAGCCTTGCTGCTGCTTCAAGTGGTAGCTTGGCTGCACCTCTGCATTTCTGGGTCAGAATGCCTTCATGGTAACAATAATTCACACACACACCCCTTTAGGTAAAAGAAAGAAAACAGGGGAAATGCCCAGCTACATCATAAGACAATTCACCTCAGAAAAAAATCTTAAATCGTATCTCCCTCCAGAATAATGCAATCTTAAGGGGGTATTTTTGTGCCACCACCTGAAACTAGTGACTTTTGACTGGACTAAATATTCTGATAAAGGGGGGGTGGGGTGGAATGTGCACAAGTGAATAACAAGCATCAATGCCTACAGGGAATAGCATAATGATGTGTTTGGAGACAGTTTGCAGTGCGCAAAGGATGTGGACCTAGCAAGAAGAACTAGGAAGAAAGTGGGGAATGGACTGAAGCTGACCCTGACCCCCCACCTCACCCCACCAGACTTACCAGTCTTCTGCTGGTAAACATTTGTGTAGCACACGAGAATTTTCAAAGTGTTTCACATGCATTATCTCAGTAAGGACAGGTTAAACTACACAGTGCCTTCCAGTTGCTGTGGGCTAGGGTTACTAGCATGAGTTTGGCCAAACTGCGGGAGGCAGTGAAAGATAGGTGTGCCTGGTGTGCTCTGCTCCATGGGGTCACGAAGAGTTGGACACGACTGAACGACTGAACAACAACAGGGTTACCACATGTCTGGAATTTCCTGGACATAGCTGGAATTCAGTTCTTGTAAACAGTGTCTGGGCAGAAATTGCTGAAATGTCTGGGAAAATCCGGGCATATGGCAACCCATATCAGAAGTGTAGATTTTTGGCAGGGGAAATACCATCTTGGTTTGAGCTGTCAATGCAGTTATAGATTTCACACCTATGTGAGGTATACAAACAGCTGCGTGTGCATGGGTAAGATAATCATGCTCTTGTTTCATTTGAAGGAAGTTAGATTAAAATAACTATGATTAGGACTGATTGCAAATTACTGTTTTGCTTGTAACATTAAGCTCCATGTAATGACTGACTAGATGTAAGAGCATCTTTTTCATTATAAGACAGTCACCTTTATCTGATGGGCAACCTGCATTAGAATATAGTATTTCATCTTCAGGGAGGAGAAGTGTTGTGTGCTGTGCTGCAGATTCTCTGTCCTACATTGTTTACCACTGGCCAGATGACTGTACTGACTGCTGAGATGCCACTTTTGGCATTTCACAAATTACACAGCGGTGAATACAGGTTGTCACAGAGGGATAAGTTCCAGCTAATCATTGCTTTCTGGTTGGAGTACCTTACAGTATGTACATTTGTATTAGGGCTGCAACCTGCCTGGCAAATCAGACTTTTAGTTTATTCATTTACCAATTAAATTTTGCATTTAAATATAATCAGCTATTCAACAGAGGTATTTTTTCAGGTTTTAAATTAATTCATGGCATATTTTCCAGAAAAGAAAACAAGTGTAAGTTTGTGTGTGTGTGTGTGTGTGTGTGTGTGTGTGCAGGTTTTTACTTCCCCTAAAAAAGGTCCTTAGAATAATCTAGGTGTGTTCCACTGATGAGGAAGGATCATTGATGGCTTGAAACATGTTGTGCTTTTTGAGCTGGATTGCTGCCATTTCTGAATTTGTAATAAATCTGTTTTTGTGCCTTTTCCTCCTCTTCCTACAGTTAGCATCGGACATAGTGCTTTCAAATATTCAAGGCACTTCACATGCATTACTTTGTTAAAAGGCTTGTAACAGTTGTGCAAGATAGGCCATATTATTACCCCTGTATTGCAAGGGTTGAGGGGGAGCTGATACTTAGAAAGAGTAACTTTCTTAAGGTTAGTTTAGGAATCACTACATTAGAAACCATATCAGAAACCATAGCAGGAGAAGAAAAAAATGAGGCAATGCGGGCAATAATAGCTGTGTCCACATAGAACCCTGAATTGTGGTCTATATCTTTTAAATAAAATAATATATGTATGTGTGTAGTTTGTCTCTCCTCCTCCCCCCTTTCACAGATACACTGGATACATTTAGATGCCTACGAGTGATTTCCAGTTTTGCAATTTCTATTTTGCAGTCCAAATTTTATTGTTTTGTCATAGCCTCTTCATTAGCGATTTTATTTCTCTGATTCATTGTTACACCCTTGCAAATTAAGAACCTGTAACAGGGCCGTGGCATACAAGTGGGAAGCAGGGTGACATGTTGTGTGGTTTCCCCCCTCCTCATTTGGGCACCTTATCCACAAATATCCTAGCAGAGAGGTCGTTAATTCAGCTTGTGCTTTTACACTTTCTGCTATAATAGGGGTGGGGAGGAGAAGGTTGCCTGATTTGTGCAGCAGTAAGTGTAGCATGATGACTTTAATTGATGTTACAACTGCACATGAAACCAGCACCTTTTCTAAAACTGTAGCTCTTTACACTGCACGTATTGCTTTTTAAACGACACAGCTGTTGAACTAACAAGGAAATTATGTGTTGAGATGATGCCTGTACTGTATCCGTATTTACCCAACTAGCTCAGCTCTGGGTTCTGACTTTTATGACATGCAATATTTAGGTGTCCGTTGAAATGTTTTGTCTAATAATAGTAACTGACTTGGCAAAATATACAAGCAAGACCCCCCCCCACCGCATAATAACTTACAATTATTCAGTGCATGTTTTAGTCCTTGTCTTTGCATTCAGCTGATCATATGTATCAACTAAGGTTACAAGCCTTAATCCGCTTCATCTATATATTAGTCAGCCAGCCCTCCAGCTGATTAATCATACTGGGCACGTTTAGTTGGTCAATGAAAATATTAGTCTGCCAAACCTTAACACTGTTGAGTTGACCAAATTCCATGGATAAAGAATGTATGGAGGAGAGGGCTGGATTGTACTCAGTGGCCCAACCTTGAGACATCCACGAATTCTTCTGAACCTCTGCAGAAATTTGGATGAATGCATCAGGTTTGGGTTTGGAATATGTTATTCCCACCTGAAGTGTGATCATTATCCATGAAATATGAACATAGCTGCTGAGATTGGGTTTGTCATTGGCTATTAGCCATGAAAGTTAAATGGAGCCTCTATGTTCACAGGTAAAATATGACCAGTCCTATTAGGCAGTGAGGTGGCTGCCACACACATGGATGCTGAGTGATAGGGGGCAGTGGTGAGGTGTTAGAAGGCATTGCTCTGTGTGCAACATCCCCTGTCTTGTGCCCCCTAAGCAAGCCTCCTGCCCTCTAAACTATCCCTCTTTCCACAGGTCAGTGGTGAATGCAGCATTGTCACCAGCAGACATGGTGGAGAAATTGGTTCCCCCCCCCCCATTTTAAAGTAAAGCTACCTTTATTTATTTGTTTTCCTGAAAAAATATGTGATCTGAAACTTATCTGTCCTTTGAAATTCACATTTCTTTGGCATCTGGGATGCTGTAGAAGGCAGGAAGCAGGTCTCTCCTACTACGTGGCTCCAAGGTTTTGTAAAAAAAATAATTAACATACACTCCTGGTTTAGAAAGACATTCAGAAGAGTTTAAACTGAAAAACAACAACATGAAACTGGAAGTCAAGGTTGTTGTGAGAAGTGTTGACATCAAGCTATTTGAATGCCCCATGTGACATTATGTTTCTAGATCCACATTCTCTGCTTCCCCCCCTCAGGAGTCACTTCCTTTGTTGCTTGATCTTTGTGTGTTACTCTGGCATTGCTGAAAACCATTTCCCTTGGCATCCGATGCTGAGGCACTTACTGTCAACTCTCCTGATTGCAGGGTGCAGAAGAGAAACAAGAAATGTCTTTCAGTAACAATGATACGTGAAAATTATCACTATTGACTTGAGACATTGCCTGTAATATGTGAAGTTTTAGTTTGTTTAGGTTTGCATTGTTTCCAGCATGTCAGTCTTTCATAATATATTCCTTCCCACACTACAGTATTTTCTTTCTTTCTTTCTTTCTTTCTTTCTTTCTTTCTTTCTTTCTTTCTTTCTTTCTTTCTTTCCATCTATCCATAAGAAAAGCATGCTGGATTAGGTCAATGGCCCATCTAGTCTAGCATACTGTTCCCAAAGTGGCCAAACCTGAGTGCAAGATGCCATGGACTGGTTGGACGCAGAGGAATGGTGAAAGGAACCAGCTGGGGAACCACCAAGAGCCTGGGGAGCGGTGGTAGGACAACAATGAGTGATCAGAGGGAGAAGACTGGGAAGAGGAGGTGTCAGAATCTGAAGAGGTAACAGAGCTTAGTGAGCTGGGAGAGTATGTGCCAGAGAGCAGTCAAAATCAGAGGCAGAAGCTGAAGCAAGGGAGGAGGGAAGCTAAGAGGCAGAGATGAGTCAGGCTGGTGAAGAGTCAAGGGTGTCTCCTCCTGCTGCTGCAACAAGCTGCCCTCTCTGCTTGTCTCCAAGAACCAGAAGAGTCATGAAAAGGGTGGAGGAGAGGTTGACTTCATGCAGGTGCAGTCTCTAATTGCTTGGGAAAACCCCTGGAGAGGAAGGGACTTAGACAGCTTTGGGGAGGTGGGGACTTTCAGTCTCTGGAACTAATCCATGGGGCAAGACCTACCAGGAATGAGCTGCTATGCTCATTAGGGCTGACAGTCCACTAAATCTGTGTAGATCGTGTCCTTGCTAATAACGAGTTAACTCCTACTTGCATGGTGTGATTTACTGCAGGCTCACTCCTGGCAAATAGCAGCACTCTTCCCACTTGTGATTCCCAGCACCTGTTATTCAGCGGCATGCTGCCTCTGACAGTGGTGGTAGAACATAACCATTGTGTTTAGTGGCCACTGATAGTTTTATCTCCACAAATTTGTTCTAGTCCTCTTGAAAATCCATCCAGGGCAGTGGCCATCACTGCCTCCTGTGGAAGTGAGCTCCATAATTTAACTGTCCACTGTGTGATGAAGTACTTTATTTTCTCTGTCCTGAATCTTCCAACATTCAGCTTCCATTGGATCCCCACAAGTCCTAGTGTTATGAGAGAGGGAGAAAAAACTTTTCCCTATCTGCTTTATCCATGCTTCTGTCATGCCAGCTCTTACCTGCCTTTTCTCTAACTAAAGAGTCCCAAATGCTGCTACCTTTGCTCACAGAGTTGTTCCATCTTAGTGGATGCCATGTGAACCCAGCAACTTTTCAGTTTTTGCTTTGTCTATTAGGCCTAGAACTTCATCTCATCATCACTATCTGTCTCAGTTCCCCAGACTCTCTTCCAAAACAGATGCAGATAATTTGTTCGGCTTCTCTGCAATTTTCTTATTCTCCTTCAGAACACCTTTGACTCTCTAGATGGTCTCCTGCTACTAACGTATTTAAAGAACTTCTTGTGGTTGGTCTTAATGTCTTCCTTCCTTTCACAAACTCTGTGCAGATGTTAGGTTTTATGCTATGATTGTATATGACACCTGTCAGGATGAACAGAATGTATAGAGAGACACGTTATAAATGTTGGAAGTGCTCAACATCAAATGCTCACGTAACACACATGTGGTAGAATTGTCAGTGCACCTATGATTTTTGGAGGTTAACATCTGGTAGAGGGGACTAAGATTATAGCATATAGGACATTCAAGTGTGGATTCTATTGGCCTAATCACTATAAAAAGGAGAGAGGAATAGAGATGTATTTGAGTGTTATTGCTCCAGTTACATCTTTCGTTTTAATGACTAGCAGGCAGTTTACTAAAGCATACCTTTCTCTCTCTCTCTCTCTCTCTCTCTTTCTCTCTCTCTCTCTCTCTCTCTCTCTTCTCTTTCTCTCTATTTTTGGGAGGGGGTACCCAAGACAATAATGCTGACTTAACATGAAGTGATTGACTGTTGATTCTAATCCCTGCAATAGGCAGTTGAAGCTTGTGTGCAAGAATACAGTCATGTTCCTTGAAACTGTTTATTTTAATCCTTCTTGTCTGACTGTACATGTTGCATACTTGCTGCCTGATGGAATCTAGCCAGATAAGCAGCAAATACCTCATTAGGCCTTCAGTGTGGGTGTGTGGTCTATTAGGTTTATGTTATAAAACACGTAAGCTTGCCCCTAAATGGGATCCTGGCTCTGTGCTTTACTTCTGCATCAGGAGTGGGGAACTTGGAGTGATGCTGGACCAAACTTCCCAGTATCCCTGACCATGGGCTATGATGATTGGAGCTGGAGTTCAACAAGCCCTTGAGGTGGTCTTCCCATGGTACCTGAAACAAAGCCCAAGCATGTGTAGCTGCATTTATTTCTCACCTTTGCCTTTATCACACTGTCAAAACTAAATCGTGAGCCCCTTGGAGCAGTGACCAGACTTCAGATACATTGCATGTTCTTCCTTCCTCTGCATACTGTCGAAGCTGATGCTTTCTTCCCCTGCATCACATAGCTAAATGTTATCTGCTAAGGACAGAGATCTCATGTTAGTTGCAGTTTTTGTTTTTAACTATATCTGCCAGGTAGCTTCTACTCTGGATGTTGTTTCAGATTAACTCTACTTTTTTGAGGCAGACAAATTGCACCTCTCCTAATGCCCTCCTGCCATGCCTTGGAATGAAAATTGAGTCTAAACAGACCTTTGGACAGGGGAAATGAAAGTGAAAGACGGTGAAGTGAATGGGCACCTCAACATTTATTTATTTTTTAAAATAATGACAGCCCTGCAGAGATGAAGATTGGTGGTAGGCAAATGGTGCCCCTTCAGCCTGAAATATGTCATTCAGAGTGTACTGCTTAGTGGCCTGCTTTGTGGTTAGGACAATGATCACAGAATCATAAAATTGTAGGGACTCTTGGGAGGGATCCTGAGGGTCATCATGTCCAACCCTCTGCAGTGCAGGAATCACAACTGAAGCATCTATGACTGATCTAACCTCTGCCTAAAATCTTCCAAGGAAGTAGAGTCCACCTTCTGGTGGAGGGTGTTCCACTGTCAAACAGCTGACTGGGCTTGAAACTGACTGGGCATCTGTTGGGAATGCCAAGTTTCTACCTGCTTGGCTGAACTTACCATTTGTCCAATAAGTGGGTCGGATCTGGAAATACGTTGACTTACTGTGCTCCCAAGATTTGCTGCTAAGTTTTTTTGTTGCACATAGTGTAGATTGTATGTTTGTGGGTCCCCCAATCAGATGGCAATTCCCCTTCTATTGTAATTACGTCCATATTAAGAGTATGACCACTCTGCTCCCTCTGCTGTACTCATTGAAAATTCTCCGCAGCGCTCCATCAGAGTAAGTACTTTTGTATCACATGGTGGGGTATTCCTGATTATAGTTAGTGTTAGCCAGCCTGGGAGTCAGTGGCTAAGTGTTTGATGTTTGAAGTGAATAATCACTCTGGTTATTGACCTCTGACATGAATGAAACAGCCTGAGCATAAAACATTCCGACTTGTCATGTTGGAATGATTATGTGCATATAGAAGTAATGAATGGAAAGGTAAAAATGTTCAGATAGCAATCTCTGAATGGGTGTACTGTAGAAGGGCAAAATGTCAACCAATTGCAGTCTGGGATTTGCCTTGTTTGTTTGTTTATATTATTTCATTTTTGATCCCACTTTTCTTCATGGTATCCAAGGCCGCTAATAATAAAAGTAGTCACATTAAGCAGAGGAGTCAAAACCAATCAATAAAAACAGAAGCTGGTTAAAACTTGTTAGAAACAAGCAGTACATCATCAGAGCCCAGAAGTGGCCGCTGAGAAGGCCTTTTCTAGTTCCCACAAAGGAGATGTTGAACAATAGAGAGGAGAGAAGAGTTTCTCCCAAAGATATTAACTTGGCAGGATTATATGGGAGCAGACAAGCCTTCATGTAGTGTGGTCTCAAGCCATTTAGGGCTTTACAAATTGAAACAAGCACTTTGAATTGGGAACAGAAACAAACCAGTAACCAATGAAGTTGTTGTAACATCCAGGTCACATTCTTGGTCAACAGCCTGACTGTAGCATTCTGGAATAGCCGAAGTTTATGAGCACTCTTCAAAAGCAGCCCTGTGTGTGGTGCACATCACAGTAAACTAAAGGAGATGTAAGTCATGTATGTATTAATGCATGTATCACTCTGGCCAATCTGACATGTTCAAGAAAATGCCTTCCACATGAAAATAATTGTGAGATCCAGCGATCCACAATATATTTCCAATGTGTGACAAAGTTGCAAACTCCTCTACAGCCTCCATACGGCAGGATAGGAGATTATTACAAATTCAATGAGATTCAATAAACTATTATGCTGTTTCTTAGACCAAAAGCAGTAATACACATGCGCACACATGCCTAATTATTGAATTAGGTAATACAAGATGACACCTGAAGAAAGGGTCAACTTGGGACCAGAATACCTAGGGTACCACCTCTCCTGGTTCTCAGATTAAGACAGTCTTTAAGATCTTACGAAGAGAAACTGCTTGTCATAGCTCAGTTAGTAGATCTTTACTCTGAATCTCAGGTTTCTGGGTTCAAGCCCCACATTGGGCAAAGGATTCCTGCATTGACCCTTGTGGTCCCTTCCAACTCTACATGTCTATGATTCTATGATTTCACAGCTAGCAGAGTGGCAATGCTGAAGCATGCCCTCCCTTAGATAATTTGTGAGGCAGAGATGGTAATGACTTGGGGAGACTTAAAAAAAAAAGTTTTTTATTGATAATTGTTTGTATTCCTGAATAAATCTATAAGGCTATAAGTCTGCTGGGATGCTCAGTTTTCCTGAGCTTTGAGAGCCACCATTGACTTTAAGCCAAGGCTCTGCTGATATACAGGTAAATGCATTTAGAACGTACAACCTATTTTATTCTCTGTATAAGACAGCTTGTATTATTAACCTGAAATCTTGGTCTGCAAATAAAAATCTAGATGAGCAAAGCAATCATAAACCAGCCAGCTGAAATGACGGAGCCACCACTGCATTCACAGCCTTGCTGATTCCTGCTGGTCAGGGTGGAAGGTGGGGCAGTTTCTTGGGACCCTCTCTGGGAACATCTGCCATAGGATTCCGTGGATTGATAGCCAGCTCTGCACCCAGGATGTGTGCAAAAGACTTCACAGAAAAGTAGAATTCTGACTCACAGTTGTCCTCTAAAACAAATTTTTTAAAACCATAAGAAGTTGGCACTCTGCAAGGGGTCACAGTGGATATATTCATCAGGTTCTGTAGACTTGGAAAAAGATGCTACATATTTTGCCCATGGAGTTATTTTCCGACCTGTAGTATGGTTCCCTCATTACTGAACATATGAAACAGAAAAATCTGGACCCAAGCTGTAAATAGGGGCTGGACGTTAAGAAACCCAATATACAGTAACTCAAAAGAGGCAATATGCTGAGCGACAGAAGTGTTGTGACCTTGATGTCAATCACATGTATATCTAAAACTCAGTTGGGTGCTTTGGAGAAAGCTAAGACTGATAGTGGTAGCCCTAGTTCTCCATCCATGCAGGTAGTTAAGTCTCCATGCTGCAATCTTTAACCCACCTCTGCCTTACTAATCACTTTCACTTAAACACTAAAGGCTACAGACTGCATCTCAAGTAGCACATGAATGAATGCTATGAGGCGCCCTCGGCCTTTTTATTCTTAGGATCATTGACTTGCAGAGCTAAACATGACTGAATGAAACTGCTGTGCAAGTGCCAGCTGCACAGTGGGATTAGTCGTGCAAACTCAGATTAATATCATTGAATGACACGAGTGCTGGGTCATTTATACTTCCTAAGTTTCATTCTAAACATATGGTTCATGTTACAGCCATAGTATTTGCACTGAAAGTAGATGGAACCTGAAGCAAGCTTTCCAGGGATGATCACCTTAGGGGGTCGAAGGAACACTAGTGTACATCAGCTTCTGTCCTCTCCCTTCCCACACACATGTAAGAAAGTAATTAGTCCTGCTTTAGAACAGCGTGTCTCTACTTTATGATGCATACTTAGATATAGGCTGCTAGTTGTTTATGCCAGATAAAAATGGGTTAGGGAAGATAAAGTATGTGGTAGAAGCTATGATTTGGATGTGTGAGGTCTCATGCTTAGTTTCTTCCAGAGTGACTTGTTTCATTCTAAACTGGTTTTTTTTTTATTATTGCAGAGTTGCTATGCTTTGTTTCGCTGTGATTTGTATTATTTTACACCTTTTTAAAGTGAAATGTGAATTGCAGAACAAAACAAAGCAGAACTGTGGAACAAAAATAAATAAAATCAAACCATTTGATTCCTAACATATGCAGTTAAAAGGGCCTTAGTTATTGGGGGTGGGAATGAGCTCTGCCTCAGAGAAATGCTGCTGATCAAAGCTGACAGTAATGGGCTAGATCAGGGGTCAGCAACCTTTTTCAGCTGTGGGGTGGTCCACCGTCCCTCAGACCATGTAGTGGGCCGGACTATATTTTGAGGGGGGGAAATGAATGAAGTCCTTTGCCCCACAAATAACCCAGAGATGCATTTTAAATAAAAGGACACATTCTACTCATGTAAGAACACACTGGTTCCCGGACCATCCGCGGGCCGGACTTAGAAGGCGATTGGGCCACATCTGGCCCACGGGTCTTACGTTGCCTACCATTGGGCTAGATTGACCAAAGTCCTAGATCTGTATGAGGCAGTATGTGTTTACCTGCTCGTTGAAACAACTCATTATAGACAAGGCTCTATAATGGGTGGGGAACCTGTGACTCTACAGATGCTGCTAGACTACAATTTCTATTATCCCTGTCCACTTGCTGTGGGAGGTGGAATCCAACATTTTGAGGACCACACGTTCCCCATCCCTGTTCTACAATGGTGCTGATGGGAGGATGGGGAATTGGTATATGCAAGATGTGATGCTCTTGCACCTTGAAGCTAGAGAGAAGAAAGGGCTAGATCAGTTGGCTGGGAATGTGGAAGACAGAGGCTGAAGATACGGGTTTGTGAGGCTTCTGGTGCCTCTGAACTAATGGATTGGATCTGAGTGACATGATGAACAGCCACAATTTAGTAAGCAGAGGATATGCAAAAGGTTTCAGGTTCAATTCCTGACATCGTGAATTTGAGTCCTATATTGGGCAAAAGATTCCTGCATTGCAGGGGGTTGGACTAGATGACCCCTGTGGTCCCTTCCAAAATGTCTCCCATGTATCCGTCTCTACAGCCACAGCAGACGCTATAACTCTCCAATGGGTTTACTTCACCTTTGAAGGCACACTTTTTCATTGTCTCTCGAGACAGACAGATACCAACAACAAGCCAGGCGGAGTAGGCAATACCAGGGCATAATAATTACCGGTAATGGCCTGATTCATTATAAAACAGCTGCGTATGTCCATGCAGCAGTGTCAATGACAAAGGACTTCCTTTTGAACCATTGGTATATTCAGCACAACTAGAAGGCAGCAATTAAAATGGGGCTTAAGACCCCAAAAGGTAGGGCTGCCCATGGCCAAACCATGAAACAACATAAAGTATTTGCTTAAACAGCATATTGTCATTTTCTTGCCTCAAACCTGCTTATTTATTTATAACCAAGTCATTTATTCCAAAGTGAAGATATCATAATATCTGCCAATATCAAAGGTTGGTGGTCCCTGGTGGGAACAAGTATTAAAAGCAATTTTGCAGGATCAGATTAAGGATCCATCTAGTTGAACAGCCTCTTTTCAACAGAACCCCATAAGCAAGACACAAAAGTCTCTGCATGTAGGTTCCAGTCAAGGCAAAAGGGCACTCCTGTCTTGTGTTCTTGAGCCAGATGTGATGCAAATAATGCTTTTTCCTCTAACCACACTGACTCTTGGGAATGCTTAATGAACATTTCCAAGTTCTTGTATTATACTATTACTGACAAAGAGGAATGATGTAAGCATTGGCACCCCTGGGTTTAAACATTATTTTCCTGTCCCTGTGACACCAACTTAAGCCCATGCTTTATTGCATCATGACTAGTGCATCAGCTTCTATATGCTGAGTTGCTTGCACAGCAGGTTCTCAAAATTGGGTTGTAAGTTATGCAACGCAGTATGTAGATGTGGGCTCCCATCGATAGAAAGGGAAACCTGCCTGTCCAAATGAACTTTAAATCTAGAAGGTGCAGGCCAAATTCTGAACGGTGAGCACGTACTACTATTTCAGCAGATGGATGTGCACTCAACTTGCTAACCATCTGCAAAATAATTTAAAACATCATTTTCTCATAGCAGCTGCATTTACTGATGGCGCTGGAAATCTTTCCTTGTAACCTTAAAGCTTTAGTAGACTCCAGAGGGGCACAAACAACAGTAAATGCAATCGTTTTATAAAAATTTCTTTTGTTCACACTATAAAATAAAATTGTGCTTGCTGTAGTTTTCCCCTTGTGATGATTACATGAACATTTACATTCTTTCTGCCCTTTAAGAGATTTTGTAAGGCAATCACATTGCACGTTTTTCTGGACAACACATCTGTGCAAAAATAGTAGAGGTGCTGGGCTGGCAAGTGGGATAATACTGGTTGTGAATTACTTTGTAGTTTGAGCCAAACACTGTAACAACCTTGGATCTCGTTCACTCTAAAAATCAGTGTCCAAGATCTGACCATCTTGGCCAAAAAAAACAAAAAAACACCCAAACCCCCCCCCCCCAATGATCTTCCTTGCCTTTAGAAAAATAGGTCTTTCTCCTATGAACATTCTGAATTGCCTTCCCTTATGAAGGCTTAAGCTGGTTTCTAGTATGCTTTCCTGGAAAATATATTTTCCATCTGGAGGGATAGAAGTTACTGTCTTTCTGTTACGTGCTCTGCTTTTATTATCTAGGCTACTGCATCCTAAACTTTGCTGTACTGGTGGCCACTATTCTGATCTTCTTTTTAAAAACATTTTGAACGTTTTAAATATGTTCTTTTTAAAAATGTGTGTGTGTGCGCGCACACGCATAGCGCAAACTTGCAAAAGCTAAAGAGCATGTAAATAAACAAGGACTAGCCAAAGGAGTGCAAATAAAATGAAATAACAATTGAAGGTCTGCAAAATACAGTAAAAAAAAAAAGGCAAAGATATGACAATATGATCCAGAAAAGCATTGATTTAGGCAAACTCATGCATGCATGTTATGACTTGATGCCTACAATATCTGGTAAATATTTGCATGTGTCAATGGGCTATCAGAAACAATACCACAGGCAGTAGAATCATAGAATCATAGAGTTGGAAGAGACCACAAGGGCCATCCAGTCCAACCCCCTGCCAAGCAGGAAACACCAACAAAGCATTCCTGACAGATGGCTGTCAGACCTCCGCTTAAAGACCTCCAAAGAAGGAGATTCCACCACACTCATTGGCAGCAAATTCCACTGTCGAACAGCTCTTACTGTCAGGAAGTTCTTCCTAATGTTTAGGTGGAATCTTCTTTCCTGTAGTTTGAATCCATTGCCCCGTGTCTGCTTCTCTGGAGCAGCAGAAAACAACCTTTCTCCCTCCTCTATATGACATCATTTTATATATTTGAACATGGCTATCATATCACCCCTTAACCTTCTCTTCTCCAGGCTAAACATACCCAGCTCCCTAAGCCGTTCCTCATAAGGTATCGTTTCTAGGCCTTTGACCATTTTGGTTGCCCTCCTCTGGACACGTTCCAGCTTGTCAGTATCCTTCTTGAACTGTGGTTCCCAGAACTGGACACAGTATTCCAGGTGAGGTCTGACCAGAGCAGAACACAGTGGTACTATTACTTCCCTTGATCTAGATGCTATACTCCTTTTGATGCAGCCCAGAATTGCATTGGCTTTTTTAGCTGCTGCATCACACTGTTGACTCATGTCAAGTTTATGGTCTACCAAGACTCCTAGATCCTTTCACATGTACTGCTCTCAAGCCAGGTGTCACCCATCCTGTATTTGTGCCTTTCATTTTTTTTGCCCAAGTGTAGTACTTTACCTTTCTCCCTGTTAAAATTCATCTTGTTTGCTTTGGCCCAGTTCTCTAATCTGTTGAAGTGTGATCCTGTCCTCTGAGGTATTAGCCACCCCTCCCAATTTGGTGTCATCTGCAAACTTGATCAGGATGCCCTCAAGCCCATCATTCAAGTCATTGATAAAGATGTTGAATAAGACTGGGCCCAAGACAGAACCCTGTGGTACCCCACTAGTCACTTCTCTCCAGGATGAAGAGGAGCCATTAATGAGCACCCTTTGGGTTCAGTCAGTCAGCTAGTTACAAATCCACTGAATGGTAGCATTGTCTAGCCCGCATTTTACCAGCTTCTTTACAAGAATATCATGGGACACCTTGATACTTCCATAAGTTATTGCAACACCTCAGTCACAGTGCTTTCCACTGAACTCAGTCCACACATTCAGGTGTGCCTGTCAAGTGATGTACATGCTTGTGTGAACCAGACCTTGGATCACAGAGGAGCTTCCTTTTGATTTATGGTTTTCTGTTCACATATCTTCAGAGAGCGAAGCTACAGGTGAACAATCTCCTTGGGTCCCTGGACTTTCTAACATTAGCTCCAACTTGGGTCTTGTTGTCAGAAGAAAAAAAATGCCAACTGATTATATATATATATATATATATATATATATATATATATATATATATATATATGGACTGATAAAACGCGTTAGAAGTGGCAGCTAGATTAAAACTTCCACATCAAAACGAATGTGAAAAAAGCTCTTCTCAGGGCCGAAGAGGAGATTCGAGTTGTCAGCAGCCAGCCTGGATCTGGCAAACAGCATAATGCACTCAAGGCTAGGGAACTTTAATTAGACTTTTCTTCGGGCTAAACAAAAGTTCTCATGTAGACCTTGTCCAAGATAACCGCATTAGCATTGGTTTCTGTTGTACCAGCAAATATTGATATTAGCAGTGACAGGAGTTAGTGGTTGTGCCCAGCTACAGGATAAATGCCCTATATTGTTATATGAGTGAAATCCTTGGTCTTTTATCCATCTATTCATGATTTTATACATTCATGCTCTGTCCCACATTCACACGCTGCTTCTGACTTGTGTTCAAGGTAGTAGCTCAATGATAATATGAAATCATAAAACAATCCAAACATACAAAACTTACAGATAAAAATAAAAAAATTAAAAGAAACCCAGAAAGCACTGTTATAACAGGGTAAAATTTACATGCTGCATAATCACCACCAGTGCCCTACAATTTTCTTTCTCAGTGTACTTGTATGCTGCACCGGGACATTTACGCATGCCAGAAGCTTATCCTTCCTGCAGTGATATAATAAGTCTAACCTGCGGCCCTCCAGATGTTTATGGACTTCAACTCCAGTCATCCCTGACGATTGGCCATGCCGGCTGGGGCTGATGGAATCTAATAACATCTGAAAGGGTGACAGGTTAGCCACCCACAGAATAAAGAAAGATGGCTCAAATGTTTCGGGTGATATGGATAGCTTCCTGACTCTCCCAGGAGTTTTTATGCTGGTACAAAGAGCAGGAAGAGGTGGTAGTGATGGTGATGATGATTTATTACCAGCTGTCCACCCTAAGATCTCAGGGCAGGTGACAGCAATTTAAAATGCAACATTTAAAAAGTTGTTTATTTTTTTAAATTTTAAAATAATGCAATCACAAAAAAATAGGGTGGATCATGAAAATACACATCTCATGTGTAAAATGTCAGGGAGAAGAGGTGTGTCTTCAACATTCACAAGAAACTTTCCAACCTCTGTTGGAAAAAGAGTTCCGCATCTAAGGGGTTGCCCTCTCCCAGGCCATCGCCACCCCAAGCTTCTGTGGGTGGCAGAACTAGCAAGAGAGCCCCTTACACCCAAGGGGATCTGTAAGGAAGGAGTGCTGTATTAATTCCAACCCACTCTCTTATGCAAATATAAAGCATGTTGAGAAATAGAAAGTTATGGGCATTTGGTTGGCCACTGTGAAAACAGGATGGTGGACTAGATAGGCTTTTGGCCTGATTCCTTTGTCCTAATGAAGTGGGAATTGAAAACACGTGGTATGTTGAGGAAGTCCCCCCTCCCCGCACCCTTCCATTTTTTCAGATTTCTAACATTTACGTTAATTATGCTCATAAACACATTAAATGATGCCTTGCACAACTCTCCATAATGTCCCCTGTAATGTAACTTTGCAAGCCAGCCATTGTTAGACCTCACAGAATTACAGTGTAGACATATGAGTAACTTCTCAAGAGCGGCAAGGCCTCTCTCTTGCTTTAGGCTTAGGTATTTCCCCCCCTAAAGCCTGTTTTCAAAGCTTTGGAGATTAAACTTTATGCAGCAGAGATGTTTAAATAGAATCAAATAAGATAATATGTGCAGGAAAGTTCTTTTATAGTTGTTATTCTCATGTCGATTGGCTGGAACCTGATTCACTTGACAGATAATTGCTTGACAGCCAACGCCTTTGATGTTAAGCTTCAGTAAAGCAGAAAGTCAGTTCCTCACCTCCTCCCAGCAGTCACTGGGTGGTCTTCGGCTGCCCTGTGATGGAAGCCTTCTTAAGAGAGGTGTTTTGTTTTGCTTTTTAAATAAGGGGAGGACCTTGGGTGGATTTCAGCAGCGCAGCCCAATTCCTCACAAGCCAGCGCATCGTGTGGAAACCGAGTGCGGTTTAAAATAAACAATTTCTAAATTAAAAAGAATGTTAAGTACAGATCAGCTGCTCAGCTCATGACAGCAAATTGAATTCCTCCCTTCCTCCCTCTTTTACCTGACGGGGGGGGGGGATGTGCCTTGTGCCTACAGGGTTCGCATCAATTACCTGTTGACATGTGGAAGATGATTGATGAGCTGCCTCAGGCACTGGAGTCTACTTTGTCAACTACTCATAATTTATACATCTTATCTCTAGCAGAACAAAAGGAAGGACAGTGCATGCACTGAAGGAAAAGAAGAAAGAATAACAGAGAGGGAGGGAGGGAGCATGGGGGGCGGGGGCGGGAAGAGGAGGGGGACTGCTTGGGTGCCAGCATGCAGTGTGAGGTGATAACACTGATGGCTATCTATTAGCTCCCCTAGTCAGATGTATTTCCTTGCTGCTTCTGCTGTGGCGGCTTGAGTTCATGAAGCTATTTGCCCCATTCCCTGCTGAAAAAGACGCTGACACGGAAAACACGCCGCAGCTAGAGTTACATTTTAATTACACTCCTATCTGCAAGAGTCTCTGGAGCACTGATGTTTGCTGTGACCTTTTGTTTTAATCAGCATTCTCAAGGCAGGCTGTTAACCGCTCCTGACAGAGATTGATAATTTTATACAGTGGGGCCCTGTTTTAAAAGCTTTCATTAGCAAGCATTACTGAAATCGGATATATATATATATATATATATATATATATATATATATATATATATATGCACACCGTGGAAACTACCCAGTAATTTGAATAACATGGAGTGAGTGAGCCTGTTGTAACAACACAGAGATGAAACCCCAAACCACAAACTCCTCATTGTTAAATCAACCCCCAAAATGATGTTTTCGGACTTAGACAACGTTGCTTGTATTGGTCAGAAACCACAAAATATGTATTTACTGGGGTTGTTGTTGTTGTTGTTGTTTTTGTAGAGAGAGGATTGTTATCTCCCTTTGGATTTCACAATTGTGAATAATTAAAACATTTTGGTAAGATTCTTAATTTTGGAACTTGGTAGCAATACTGCCACAAGTATTCTTTTATTTTTGTGTGCATTCTGTTGGGGTGTATTGACTTGCCAAAGCATGCACAGAGATAAGAGTTGACACACACACACACACACACACACACACTTTCTTTAGAACATTGCACTTGGAAGGAAGAGCTTGACAGCATGTTTTGTTTTTAAAGCATGTTGGGCATGGCCTCCAGATGATAAGGTTCAAGAACATCATGTTCCTTATGTGCACTTATGTTCTTCCATGCTTGTACTCTTGCCCAGTTGCCTGCAGACACCTTGCTCTTGCCTCCTTCTTTGCCCTCTGCTGTTACAACCTTTGAGTAAAGGATTCCAAAGAGGGAAATGTATCTCCTTGCTCTTTAAACATTTGTTGTTGTTGTTCAGTCGTTCAGTCGTGTCCGACTCTTCGTGACCCCATGGACCAGAGCACGCCAGGCACACCTATCCTTCACTGCCTCTCGCAGTTTGGCCAAACTCATGTTAGTAGCTTCGAGAACACTGTCCAACCATCTCATCCTCTGTCGTCCCCTTCTCCTTGTGCCCTCCATCTTTCCCAACATCAGGGTCTTTTCCAGGAAGTCTTCCCTTTTCGTGAGGTGGCCAAAGTACTGGAGCCTCAACTTCAGGATCTGTCCTTCTAGTGAGCACTCAGGGCTGATTTCTTTAAGAATGGATAGGTTTGATCTTCTTGCAGTCCATGGGACTCTCAAGAGTCTCCTCCAGCACCATAATTCAAAAGCATCAATTCTTCAGCGATCAGCCTTCTTTATGGTCCAGCTCTCACTTCCGTACATTACTACTGGGAAAACCATAGCTTTAACTATACGGACTGGATTCAACTAACTGGTGCACTAGCAGAAACAGTGTGAGGGCTCCTGCTAATGCAGTGAGACTTCGCCCCTCTCCTGCCCCAGCTCTCCCCATGTGCCTTCCCCAAATCCATGCTGGAGGGTCAGAAGAACCCCCAGAACGGCTTACAGAGGGAGGAGAGGGGGAAGTAAGCAAAAATGGTTGCACTGCAGAATGATCAGAAAGGCAGAATGTTGAATTCCTCACCTAGAACTGTTTTAGTCTGGTTTCTGGTTTGGTTTGAGGATACAGCCAGGGGTCTCAAATTTCTGCAGTGCCCTGTGAGACACCAAAATGCACGCCCCTGCCTCTTGTACCCTGTTCTAAAGAATAGTTGCTGCGTGATGCTCCTGAGGCTCTGTGACCATTGTGACCAAAGCAGTCGCGCTCCCCTAAATCCACCTTTGATATAGCCTTGGGCATCCCAGTCAATGACTTACACTGAGAACTGGAGAGGGGGGAGGACATTCCTCTTCCTGTTTGCTGGACCTCTCAGTGGCTTTTGATATAGTATCCCTTCAGATTGCCTGGCTGGAATGGTTCTTTAGGTACAGTTTTACGGTGGTTCTTATCCTTTCTGGAAGTTAGCTTGCAGATGGTGGTGAAAGGGGACTCCTGCTTGAGTCATTAGCATTTGGTTTATGGAGTCCCTCAAGGTCCCAAATTCCCGCTGCCCCCATACTGTTTTACATCTTCATGAAACTGCTAGAATTGATTGTCTGGAGATTTAAAGTTTGGTCATATAAGCATGTGGCTGACACCCAGCTCTACTTTGCTTTTTTCATTTCATTCTGGGGAGGTTAGAGAGGTTTTGAATCAGTGCCTGAGTGGTATTCCTGGATTACGGATATAGATTAATTGAAATGTAATCCAGGCAAAACAGAATGGTCAAGAGGACTCTAGTTTGATTTGGATACGGTTACACTACCCTTGAAAAAGCAGGTTCTCAGCTTCAGCATGTTCCTGGACTTATGAAAAGTGTCAGGCCTGATCTACTGGGTAACACAATCCTGGAATAATTATTTGTTTCAATTTTCAGTACATTTGCTCTGAGTGTAAATATACCCCCTTGTCACCCTGGCTTGAAGTATATATTATTTATTTACAACTTTTATATTCTGCTGTCTTATATGATTTGTGATGGCCGCTCACAAAAGAATACTATAAATCTACCTAATGGAGCAAATGGGCACATAGGCCTAGTTCTGATGTAATGATCTTAGTCTGACAAACCATTGTTTATCAGACTGACTGTCATGCCCACACACACACTTATCATGCAATATCCTTGAGTCTTTTAAACCACGGTATCTCATTACGTTAGAAACATGTCTTTTAAACCACCTTTTTATAAGGAATTTTTTTTACACAGATGTGCCTAGACATTGCACCTACTGTTTCTGCATGTCATTCTACAAAATGTTGAACCTAGCGGCTAGGGTCCAAATCCAAGGAATTCTCTGAGGGCTTCATTTATAGCCATTACCTTATAGAGGCTGCATTGTCTTTCTTGATGTTGGCTCATGTGGTTTCCCATGCAGAGATGTAGCAGGAGTTTTCTTTCTGACCCGATTCAGACATAATGATCTTGGCCTGCCAGCATGTTCCCTCATCCATTCTCTATCATCCCTTAATGCATCACTTCCATGGTTTCTTGGGCCACAGTTTTGTGTTACATAAAAACTGGGAAACAATGGTTTCAGCTCTCAATGCAATGCTGGCTTGCAAAACAGGGTCAATCCATGGTTTGCAGTAAAAACGTAGATCACAGTTTTCCAGATCTATCACAGCATCAAATGTGTCTAATTAATATGGATAAAACATATGCATGGGCGTAGCTGGGGGGGAGCAGGAGGGCAACTACCCCCCCATCAAGTAAATAATTTTTATTGACTTAACTGAGGTTCTGCCCCACTAACATTAAGCCTGCCCCCCTAACATAAATCCTGGCTACGCCCATGACCACATGTCAGATCCTTGTGGGGTTGACTGGTCCCAGGGTCACCCAGGGGCTTCATAGCTGGGCATAGATTTGAACCCAGTGCTCCCAGGTCAAAAGCCCAATACTCAGTCAGTTAAATTGCTTGAAATGTGCATGTTTTCCCCATTAGATATTGGTCCAGTGAGGAGTATTGTCTGTGTGCGGTTCTATGAATCTCTTGGTAAAGTCACAGTGATGATGAAGAATATTAGAAGGATTGGCACATTCTGTCCACTTATCATGGTTTAAGCTACCTCACGATTAAAGTGGCTCAATTCTTTTTGTTTGAAATGAAGAGCAGCCATCTATGAACATGGCCCAATATCATCAGTAGGAAGGAATGGGTGTAATATATTTGCTGGTGCTTGTGTAACTAGCCCTAAGGTAATTATTTTACCCCGGGCAGGAGGGAAAAAACTATTTTATGTTCTCTTGCCTCAGATACACACATCAGGAAACCTACCCATTTGAAGCAGCTAGCTACTTGATCTTTGTACTGCAGCATTAAAAAATAGGAACAATTCTGCTATTCAAACATAACCAAAAAAAAAAAAAAAAAAGCTTTTTCCTGATATGGAGGTAAATCTCCATATTGGGAGGGTGGGAGAAACAATTTAGGTTTCCACTTGGTGGATAGTGAAATTCTTTACCTTGATGGGATATCATCCTCTCGACAGTGCTTATTTGTGTATATCAGCTTCCCACTAATGGTGGAATCAGTGCTGTTTTAGATCACATATGTACACTGAAATATAAATTCTAATCTTAAAAAATGCTAATGTTACTGCTTTAGAATTGGTTGTCATCGTGGCAACCTCTTTTTAGTCATCGCTTCACATTCTGAGATTACTTAAACCTTGATTATCAAGAGTTCAAACTGTCTTCCAAAAAAAAATCAAAAATCTGTGTCCTTACTTTATATTTTAAAGTGCTGCTTTTCTTCAGAGTACTAACCTATTTTTGTTGTTCTGTTTGACAGGCTGCTTGTAGATAGAACAGTTTTCCATAAGGAATTGAAATCATACATCAAATGTATTGTTTTATATGTAAGCCACTTGAGAACAATGAAAGCAGTTGCTGGAACCCAAATACCATTACAAATAGATTTATTGTAGTATGTTTTCTCCCACCCTTTTCTAGAAGTTATTACTTTAATCTTAAGAATTTATGTAAGTAGGTTTGTAGCTTTTATATGCGTTATGCATTCACTTTTGAGACTTTTTAGCTATTTAGTGGCACGGTGTTTAAAACAAGTGTTATCAAGGAAATAATTTCGGCTTTACATCATTTTTTTTATATTTGCCTCTGAATGCTACATATAAAATAGCCAGATGGTAATATAAAAGAGTTATGGCGAGTGTCATGGAAACTTATCTTCACAATGCCCTTTAGCTTGCTCAGTGCTCATCTCAAGCTGCAAAACATCAAGAAAGGAATTGAGATGCAATATCCCTTTGCAAGAAAATTATAGAAAATTTCAATGTCTTCAAACTTTAAATGTTTCTAAGAGAGAGTGCACGTTGGAAATGTGAGCAATTAAAGTCATTCTAGCAATACATTTAAAAAGAGAGAGAGAGAGAGAGAGAGAGAGAGAGAGAGAGAAGAAGAAGAAGAAAATAGCAATAAAAGACTGCTCCTCCTTTGGTGAGTAGAAAGCTTCTTTTGAAGTACAAATAATTCCCTGATGTAAGAAATCAGGTGTTCCAAAGAGAATATATTCTGTTATTTTAATCTTACAGTTAAATCTGATCCCCGCAGAAAAAAAAAAAAATATTTACATAGGGCTTAATCCAGTTAAACAAAGAGGAATGTCACAGGGCTCTGTATTGTTGTTGTTGTTCAGTCGTTCAGTCGTGTCCGACTCTTCGTGACCCCATGGACCAGAGCACGCCAGGCACGCCTATCCTTCACTGCCTCTCGCAGTTTGGCCAAACTCATGTTAGTAGCTTCGAGAACACTGTCCAACCATCTCATCCTCTGTCGTCCCCTTCTCCTTGTGCCCTCCATCTTTCCCAACATCAGGGTCTTTTCTAGGGAGTCTTCTCTTCTCATGAGGTGGCCAAAGTACTGGAGCCTCAACTTCAGGATCTGTCCTTCTAGTGAGCACTCAGGGCTGATTTCTTTGAGAATGGATAGGTTTGATCTTCTTGCAGTCCATGGGACTCTCAAGAGTCTCCTCCAGCACCATAATTCAAAAGCATCAATTCTACGGCGATCAGCCTTCTTTATGGTCCAGCTCTCACTTCCGTACATTACTACTGGGAAAACCATAGCTTTAACTATACAGACCTTTGTCGGCAAGGTGATGTCTTTGCTTTTTAAGATGCTGTCTAGGTTTGTCATTGCTTTTCTCCCAAGAAGCAGGCGTCTTCTAATTTCGTGACTGCTGTCACCATCTGCAGTGATCATGGAACCCAAGAAAGTGAAATCTCTCACTGTCTCCATTTCTTCCCCTTCTATTTGCCAGGAGGTGATGGGACCAGTGGCCATGATCTTAGTTTTTTTGATGTTGAGCTTCAGACCATATTTTGGGCTCTGTATACTCCTTGCCAATTGTCTGCACGTGAGCAGGCAGTGCAAGGGGGCACTGCAGAAAATGGGAGAGCCATGTGCACTGCCCATAGCCCCCCTCTAGCTACACTCAATGTGACATGCATGTTCACATGGCACATGGAGGAATGACTTGACTGGAAATATGCTGTCCATCCTTCCTTGTGATCCTAGCACTTGCGTTGGTGGTGGTGGTGGGGATACAACAGGCTCTGTTGAGCCCTCTGGGACTTCACCGCATGTGGCTGGTACAAAGGCCTTTAACAGGGTTGGTTCAACATCCAATAGGGCATCCAAGTGGAATAATGTTTAATATTCAACAACTTCCTAAACATGTATATAATCAAATACTGGTACACTCTCCCAAGTCTTATTTTTGTCAATCAATTTATTACAAAAGACTGCAAGTCGTTTGAAAATATGGGCAGGGTGGGTGGGGAAATGCCAAATGGATCGGTGGCAAAACTCCTAGTTACCACATTTCCCCCTTCATCATGCTTGGCATGCATTTCAGGGCCAAGCTAGGTATGACGCAGGAGGCTGTGATTTATCACCCGGCATATTTTTTCAAAGCTTAAAAAAAGGCTGTGGGTGCCCTGAATTGAGACCATGGTATTGTGGAAGGGGGAGTATAACTTGATTAATTCCCCCCCCCCTGGGAGCTGCTGTTTGTCCTCTCTGCTCTGCACCTGCCTTTTTTCACAAGGGAGACATAAGCAGCTTGTTGGGGTTGATTTTGATAAGGAATATAGAATGGAGGGATGGGTTAAACCTGCTACTCACAGCTGCTCTGAACTGGAAAAAAAAGATGTAAGGAGATAGTGAGAGCACTTCTGACATTGTTTTGTCCTCGTCATATTTTTTAAACCTGTTTACATTGAGTGGCTGGAAAATGACTAATGATGTGTATCTTTATAATAACAGAAGAGTTCAGTCTCAGTGCTCCTCAGATCCTTTTTGGGATTCATGCTTTGCATATTCAAGTCTGATTTTCCTGGCATTACTAAAGCACCTTTTACTATTTACTTTATATACTACTTATATGCCAAAATGGCTTCCCGGTGGTTTGCAACTATATAATCAATTATAAGGTCCATATGTGATTAAAATACACAATAAAAATTCCACCGGGCATCAAAACATCCTTAGTTAAAATACACAATAAAACACATCAGTGAAAAAGCATGACAATTAAATCAATTAAAAACAGTTAAAACAATAAGTTCATGAGTTCAGAGGAATGGTTGCCTAAACCGTTCCAAGGAATGCTTCCCTAAAAAGGTGTGTCTTCAGGAGCCGGCAGAATGCCAATACTGATGGAGCCTCTCTTATTTCAGCAGATAGGCCATTCTATAACATTAGTGCCACTACTGAAAGCCCACTTCCATGCAACCAGAAGCCAATAATCATCAGACCATGTTAAAACTAACCAGGTTCCATTAGCTGATCGTAGTGCCTTTATCGGTCAGTGAAGGGGAAGACAGTTTTTCGGGTAACCTGGATTGAAGTAGCAAAACCTTAAAACTGGCTTGGTGTCTATTAGGCAGTCAGTGCAGCTCCTTCGGCACCAGCGTGATACATATCTGATAAGGAGCACCACTCAGTGGCATTCTGCAGCAGCTTTAGGCTCTGGACCAGCTTCAAGGGGAGCCCCACACAGAGCACATTACAGTAGTCCAGGCATAAGGTTAAAAATGCATGTGTCACAGTGGCTAAGTTATCGCTGTCTAGAAAAGGGCACAGTTGACGCACCAGCTGAAGCTGATAATAGACGTTGTTTGTCACATAAGCCAACTGGGCCTTCATGGACAAAGATGGTTCCAAGAGTTTTCCACAAACTGCATACCTCTTCTTTCAGAAGGAATGCAACTCTATTTAGAAGAAGAAGGCTCCCCAATTCTTAGACCTGGAAACCACTTTCTGTCTTAGCAGGATTCATTTTCAGTCTATTGACCCTCATTTAATCCACCACTGCATTGAGGCCTGGTTCAGATTTAATAGAGAAATAGAGCCCCAAGCCTCCGGATGATAGCTCCCAAGAGTTTCATAAAATAGTGTTTGGGAGAGAATTGTGCCTTGCAGCACCCTGCAATTAAGCTGCCAGTATGCAGACATATAGTCTCCCCCAAGCCATTCTGTGGTACAGGTCACACAGGTAGGAGCGGAAACACCGTAAAACAGTGTCCCCAGCTCCCAATATACAGAGACATTCCCAGAGGGTACCATGGTCAAATAGTATCAAAAGCCACTGAGAGATGCAACAGTATCTGTGTCTCCCTTGAAGGAGGTCATCTGTCAGGGCGTACAGGGCCAAAGTGGGAATCTTTTCCAAACACGAGATTCTTTTGCCATTTACATATTTTAAAACATAAGCAATGTAACCAGTGTTAGCTCCAGGTTTTAGAGGGCCCGTTGGCAATTTACCCTCTATGGGTTCCCTTCCCTTATTGAGCACCAGGTCCAGAGGACTCTTGGCAGCATGGTCCCTCCCCTGTTGGGGTGCATGCACTTGGCATATGCCCAACCATGCCAAGACCTGCTGCCAGGAAGAGGTCCAAGTATGC
Source organism: Lacerta agilis (assembly GCF_009819535.1). NCBI lineage: Eukaryota > Metazoa > Chordata > Lepidosauria > Squamata > Lacertidae > Lacerta > Lacerta agilis. The sequence continues at coordinate 14,291,559 of NC_046316.1, forward strand.
TTACACAAGTATCTTTTTTATCAAGTACAGCTGATCCAGCTTGCAGCTCCCAATGGAGTGTTGTAAATGCCATATAAACATGTTGTTGTCTAGTACATCTTATTGCATTGAAGTGAACGGACTCCAGATAACCCAGATTATTTATCAAAGCAATGCTGTATCCAGCCAACTAGAGTTACCTGATTGGGATAGATAGGAGAGCTTCTGTGATTATTTGCAACCCTTCCCGGTTGGAGGATGGATGGCGGCTAACAGATTGGGGTTGAATCCTGACAAGACAGAAGTACTATTTTGGGGGGACAGGAGTCGGGCAGGTGTGGAGGACTCCCTGGTTCTGAATGGGGCAAATGTGTCGCTGAAGGACCAGGTGCACAGCCTGGGAGTCATTTTGGACGCACAACTGTCCATGGAGGTGCAGGTCAATTCTGTGTCCAGGCCAGCTGTCTACCAGCTCCATCTGGTACGCAGGCTGAGACCCTACCTGCCCGCAGACTGTCTCACTCTATGCAATGCGCTCTATGTGGGAACTACAACTAATCCAGAATGTGGTAGCTAGACTGGTGACTGGGAGCGGCCGCTGAGACCACATAACACCAGTCTTGAAAGACCTACATTGGCTCCCAGTACGTTTCCGAGCACAATTCAAAGTGTTGGTGCTGACCTTTAAAGCCCTAAACGGCCTTGGTCCAGTATACCTGAAGGAGCGTCTCCACTCCCATCATTCTGACCGGACACTGAGGTGCAGTGCCGAGGGCCTTCTGGCAGTTCCCTCGCTGCAAGAAGTCAAGTTACAGGGAACCAAGCAAAGGGCCTTCTCGGTAGTGGCACCCACCCTGTGGAACACCCTCCCACCAGATATCAAAGAGAAAAACAACTACCAGACTTTTAGAAGACATCTGAAGGCAGCCTTGTTTAGGGAAGCTTTTTTTAAAGTATTTTTTTTATTATTAAAGGTTTTCTTGATTTACAAAGGTAGTGCAATGTCTCTCTCGTATTTTTTCCATGTAACATTTTTACAAATCAATTTTGTTTGTTGAGACATTAGGAAGAAAAGGGGGAAAGAGATGGGCGGGGTGGGGAGATGGGTGGGGTGGGGTGACGATGTTTCTATTTTACTTAATATACGTAGGGTTTGGTGTCAGTGTGGTTTGTGCAGGTTCTCTGTTGTTCACTTGTGCTCCTTTTTAGGGAAGCTTTTAATGTTTAAAAGATTGTTGTATTTTAATATTCTGTTGGAAGCCGCCCAGAGTGGCTGGGGAAACCCATCCAGATGGGCGGGGTATAAATAAATAAATTATTATTATTATTATTATTATTATTATTATTATTATTATTACTACTACTACTACTACTACTACTATTACTATTATTATTCCCCAGCTCCCAATTGTTATGCTTGTGTACTGTGACTTGAGTTGGCGGGACTGCATATTAGGGAGATTGTGTATGATCCTAGTCTCTCTTTTCTGATCATTAGCTTTGCTGATTTATCATCTGCATACAGGTCAATTAATTAAACCGAATTCTTCAATTTAACAAAACTTTGACATAGTTGCCTTTTTGAAGATTTTGAGAGAAAGCACTATCGGATAAACAAAAGCTGCTGCATTACAGGGAAGAGCCAGTCAATACTTTCTGTTTACTATCTCTTTTACAGCAAAGCATTAGAATCAAAACAGCATTTTAAAAAGTAACAAATGTGCTGTTAACTTTCAGTATCATCAGCTAAAATTTGCCCTCACTATTTAAAATTGGTCTCCTCATATTAATCGACTAGTGTTTTTGTAGAATGATCCAAGCTTGTACCCATTCTAAATAATATATTGACTGTAGTTGCTAATGGTGTTGAACGGCTATGAGTAGTATTTGGTGTTTAAATCAGCTGAGAATTCAGTAACTATAGAAATGACAGTACGGTGGAAAAGCATTCATTGATCACGTTTTCTCTCCTTCTTCCCTACATAATGAGGGAAAATAGGTGGCAGGGTGCCCTTAAAAATTACTTCAGAAAATATTTGTGATTGTCATGCAAGAATCTTGAACACTTATTTATCAGTCATATAACAGAGCATGACTGAATAGCTACCCCCTCCTTCCAGGAAGAAGTTTTATCTGAACAATTAAGGCACACCAGTTGATCAAATCAATTTAAGTTACATGTCATGATCATTGCTTACAATCTTTCCAGTGTAATAGATTTTAGAGAGTGACATTTGGAATTAGAGAAGTAAATAAATAGGAGGGGGGAAATAACGGTAATGATGAATTGAAGACAAAAACATGAAAACAAATTAGGGAGGCTGGAAGTACTGCCATTTTAACTGTATTGAGCTACACTGATAATCTAACATTGTGACTGAACGGTGAGCAATTTGCTGCTGTCTAGGACATTCTTTACCTTCCTCGTGAGACTAGTACAGAATTAATTGTATTTCAGAAATGCATTTCTTGAAGAAAGCAAGTGAGGAAGGCAAGCAGTTTCACTTTATGATCATAGTTGTTGTTTACATTAAAGTAAGAGGTGTCAGTAAAGTCTTCATTTTGTAAACATCAGACCATGGATCCTTAAACTTCTCCATTTAGCAATGATAAAATGCTGACTGAGGTACTATACAGTGCTGTTAGGGAGGCTGATGACAAATTAGAAAAGATTCAGAGGAAAGAGGTACAGATGACAAAGGACCTTGATGGTAGGTCATATTATGAGGCTGATGAAGTTAGGAGCCTATTTATACTGTTGCACACCACCCGAATTTCTGAGTGGATTTGTGTTGCCTTTGGAGTGGGTACAGTGGAGGCTGCAGTGTCTTTATGATATATGGTTTATTTACACATATATCCAACCTGAGCCTACAATGGAAGGGTTCACAGCATTGACACCCTAAGGGACCTTGCTTTCCCCATAGCCACAGCCTTGGATTCAAACAGAAATCAATCACATCTCTCTCTCTCTCTCTCTCTCTCTCTCTGTCTCTGTCTCTGTCTCTGTCTCTCTCTGGCTTCCCAGTCTGCCAGCTTCTAGCTAACATAACTCCACTTTCAACTCTAAATTCTGGCCTTTGCCTTTCTAACTACCCCAAAATTGAGTCCTTTGTTCTCTTAATGGCCTATTATCTAGGCTAGAATTTGAATACTTGCTTATATTTTAAGACTTTCTGGATTCAGGGATTAGGAGGATCTCTGCCCTACCCACCTGGCCACCAGGGTGGCCCCCAGGGTGGGATGGCACTTCCTGCTTCACCTCAAGCAGCCAAACAGGGCACACTGTCTCTGTCCATGAACCACATGCACACCAACCTAGGATATGTACGAATGCTGCACACAAAGTCTCCCAATTTAAATATGAAATTGTATTTGTGGAGCCCAACTTGAGTAACTATCTTTGTGTGCCCAGTTTTGTAAAGGTATAAAGAAGGGTAATGATTTCCTCAGGTTTTCAGGTGTGTTGGAGTCCCCCCACCCATTTTTTGTTACACAAAATTATCATAATTCATTATTTTTAGTGCTCCCAGCACATACTAGGTGATGTACATCAGCTACCAATTACAAAGACCTGCCTGCAGCCTTAACAACCTAATCAAAGTATTGGTTTTTTGGTTTTTTTGAAAATTCTCTTCCTTTTCCAACCTCCATTCCAATTCTTTTTGTGCCTTCCTTCCATCAACTTGCTTCTTATTTCCTTACATCCTAATCATTTTGCAGGCTTCTTTTCCTGTTTTGATTCTCACCTGTCACTGTTATTGTGAAGCAGAGAATCCTCCACCTAGGATATTATTTGTTTCCCTGGGAACAGAAGCGTGGCGGTTCTTTACACATTTATTGGGTGAGGCAGTGGGCAGAGGAGCAGCCATGGTGTGATTATATCCTGTTTGCTTATGAATGAGGAACTTGATTTTATTGGACTAGAGATGCATGAGTTCAAAGTCTTTCTCATCAGTTCCAAATCAAGGAGAACAGTGGAGTTTACGTTAGTTTGGCTGAAGGCTGATTTGCAGAAAGATGCATTTGCTAAGTCAGTTCTGTGTAGGACACCATGTGGATCCTGAATGTAATTATTAAACCCAGACCTATGGCCTCCCCTGTTTGCAAACTAAAATATCTTGTGAGGGTGGGATCTTAACCCCTTATGCTGCCTTGAGTCCCACTCCAGAGAATCCCCCAACCTTCAGGAGAGGCTTTTCAGGTGTTATGAAGGTGGGATGGGTGGGTTAAAGCTCTTGGGGGGGGGTACTGTGTTTAGGGTTGCCACCTTTGGTCAGGTCAAAATAAAGAACAGGTCAGGCAAAATATGGGACAAGTCGGATGGGCAACTCCCTCTCACTTTCTGACTGAGTCTCTGTCTCCGACCCACCTGCCTCTGCCTGCACACAAACTCTCTTTCCCCCTGCTCTCCACCAGGGCCATGCAAAAACCCCTCTGTCCCTCTCTGAGTCTGACCCACTCCCAGCCCCTCTGCCCATGCAAAAACTGAATCTCCTGCACTAGACCGGCCCCTGCAAACTCCCCTTCTCACTCTCCACAACCAACCCTCTGCCTGTGCAAAAACTCTCGCAAATGTCTCCTCCTGGTTCTACTTCACCCTCTGTCCCTCGTCCCATAATAACTTTCGCTTTCACTCTCACTCTAGACTCCTCCTCCTCCTCCTCCTCCTCTCTGCCTGCACAAATTCCCATTCAGGCTCCTGCTCTCCTCCTCCCACTGGACCCACTCTCTGCTCATGCAATTTGGAGGAGGAAGAGGAGTTCGAATATGTGAAAAAGGGCATCCCATTTGATGTCCAAACAGGACGGGGGACACTTTTATCCAAAAAAAGGGACAACCATATTTTTCTAGGGATGGGTGGCAATCCTAACAGTGTTCCATGTTTGGTGATTTGAAACTCAGCCCTTGGCTGCAAGTTGCCACATCCTATTTCTGGATTGTGCCCATTCTGCTCCACTATTGTGACTCATCTTTCCCGCTTTAGTATATCATGCACATGCTCACATTTTGTAATTAAAATTATACTTTAGGCGAGATCATTATTTTCTTTTGAAGCATGCATAACGATATTATGAATATCCTCATAAAATGATGCGCTGGAAAACTAGGAAAGTGTGTAGCCTCAATAAGTGTGTTGAGTACATTTTGAAATGGCTGCCCAGCTGTTGTTTAACAAAACTTTTTTCTCTCTCTCTTAAGAAGTGTTTACATTCCTTATGATAATTCCAGGAAGAGAGAAGTAGTTGTTGCCACTCAGTTCTCATTCTTATTTTATGCATCTCGTTATTAAATGATTGCACTTCCTGGCCCTTCTTTATTTTTTAATTTCTTCCTTTGCGAACAAATCAAACAAATTAAAGAGTACTTACTCACTGTGAGATCAACAAATTCAGAGAACAAACTGTGAAATGAAAAGGAGAATCCAGAGATCAAATGAGAATGTCCATCAACTAATTTCTTTGAGTTGGAAGATGAAGATTGTACAAAAGGTTGAACATTGTGAGTGCTATATCTCATTGCTTAATTAATTAAAGGCTCATCATTTTCTGTACTTGTGGTTGAGCTGTGATTTCAGCAATATACAGTCATTATTTTTGCTGTTATATGCTGATGACACACACCTCTATTTCTCCATAACATCTGAATTAGGAATGAATTAGGTTTTGAAAGTTCTAGACTGGTGTTTAAATGCAGTGGTGGATTGGATGAGGGCCAATAAACTGTGTGTGAATCATGGGAAGATCAAGGCTCTTTGGGTAGGTAATTCCTGTGTCTGGGAGACTGGCAAGTGACCTGTTCTGGGTGGGGTCACACTACCTTCCCTTGGGAGTGCTCCTGGATACAACTCTGTTACTATAGCCCTGTGTCCTTGCTGGCTAGGAGTGTCTTCTACCAGATCTTTCTGGTTCACCAGCAACAGCTGATGCTGGACAGGGATTTCCTGACCGTAATAGTCCATGCACTGACAACCTCAGGGCAGGTTTGCTGCATTGTGCTTTATATGGGGCTGCCCCTGGGCATGGTTGGGAAGCTTCAGCTGGTGCAGAATGTGATGGCCAGACTACTGATGGGGGCTCATGGAAGACAACATGTGACACAACTGTTGAAACATCTGCACTGGCTGCCTAATTACTCCCAAGCCGGGTTTAAGGTCCTTATATTAATTTACAAAGCCCTGAACAATTTAGGTCCAGGGTACTTTTGGGGTCCCTTATATCTTAGCTTAAAACAGGGGTCAGCAACCTTGTTCAGCTGTGGGTTGGCCCACTATCCCTCAGACCATGTGGTGGGCTGGACTATATTTTGGAAAGAAAAAAAAAAAGAATGAATTCCTATGCCCCACAAATAACCCAGAGATGCATTTTAAATCAAAGGACACATTCTACTCATGTAAAAACACACTGGTTCCTGAAACCCCCCCCCCATGGGCTGGATTGAGAAGGCGATTTGGCCGCATCCGGCCCACGGGCCTTAGGTTGCCTACCCCCTGACTGAGATCAACTGCAGGAATGTTGTTGGGCTTCCCACAAGTTGGTGATGCTCATTTGACAGCAACAAGAACCTGAGTCTTAAAGCTTCTCAGCCCAGTCATGTTGAATGCTCTACCAGTAGAGATTCAGCAGGTGTCTAATTTTTTTAACCTTTAAGCCCCTATTGAAAACCTTTCTATGCCACCAAGCTCGTGCTGACAATTAACAAAATATCCTGCAATGTTCAGTGGATCTCATATTTTAATTTTTATATGGTGTTTTTATCACATGATTTTATGTATGACTGTTGTAAACTGCTGTGATTTTTTAAAAAAATGAATAATGATATATACATGTTTTAAAAATAAATAAATAAGCAAGCTACTCTGCCAGTGATTGATAGCTCTGGGGTGAAAGAGCTTTACAGAAAATCTGAACCAAATTTAACAGCTGTTGGAGAGCCCTGGTATTTACAGCCATTCTGAGCATAAAGAAAGAGGGATATATTTTTTAAAAAATGAAACTTGCATCCATGATTTCCAAAACTACTTGAAAGAGCAGCTTTTTTCCAGGTGCCTAGTCCCTAGAAATTCCCCACAAATCAAAGCATCCACATCACAGTTCTTCATATTTAGTTCCAGATCATCAAGCATTCATGGTTTGAGGCAGAGGAAAACTCAGACTGGAAGTAGCCAAGCTGGAGCCATGTGACGTCTCCAAGTGCCCAGAAATAAACTGTACCCCACTGGATGGCCTTTTGGCATGGGGTGAGAAAAATTAACACAGTCAGTTGGTTTTATGCTTTGTGTGGGCTGGCAGCAAGTATAGAGAAGGGAGAAAGGTGTGTAGTTTATGAGGTTTAGGAAGTTCTTCCAGGCAACTGCTGGAAATACACTGAGCAAACCGTTGCTTAAGCTCAGAATTCTGTCGTGTCATTCATTCCAATACTTTAGCTGTTTTTATTATCACATGTTTAGAATTTGTCTCTGTGACCACAAGGACTAGAAACTTGGGGTTGGAGGGGGGGAACATCCTCAGAAAGCTTGAATTCCCAGGATTGGGCAAAACAGAAAAAAGAAAAACAAAAGAAATGCCATGTGGGATTCATGTGTTGTCCACCCTCCTATAACCTCACTCAATTATTTCCTAGCTCCCCCCCCCCTTTTTTAAAAAAAGAAAGGAGCCCTTTTCTATAATGTAGCCATTTAAGTCAAGGACAAGGCTTGTCAAGCTGCTTCTGCCTGGCCATTTGTGTTGCTGCCTCCTCTGCTTTGTCTGACGTCTCCAAACAACTCTTTAAAAACGTCGGTTTTGGCATGCTCCACAATGGAGCACTGAAGAGTGCTGTTTAAGTTATTTAGGGCTTCTCTGTTTTTCCTTCTGTCACACTCAAAAAAGGGGGGGTCTCCCCTTTTTGAGGGGGTGACTCCCCAATAAATGCACGTTTTAGCCTCAAACGACCCCAGCATCTTAACATGTCCGAGTGTTAATAAAGTGCTTCAGACTGTCATAATGTGGAGGGTTAAAGTAAGTCTTCATGAGCTGTCTATTAAGCTGTGGTTTTTTGTTGGGGTTTTTTTGTCACTTTCTGTAGTTTCTTTTACGGCTGCGGCTTGTCTTGGTTTGTGGGCAGCCAAGCAAATGGGCTTTGTCTTTGTTCCCTGCTCTGTTTAATTCTCTCCCTCATTCATTAATCATCCCTTTGACTATTTATACCAGTGGCAAGTATAGCTAACACACTTAACGTTTTCTTTTGTCTCGGTGGCACTCTTTGTGGAGACCAAGGGAAGGCTAATTATTAACTGTAAAATGACATTAAAAACTCTTAGATAAGCATACAAATGCAGCATCTCGGTGAAAAGCATTTTTTTTGTAACCTTCAAGTGCTTGCGGCCAAGTGAATTTTTTCCTTCTTTATATAACGTCGGGTTCATGGTAAGCAGTGCCAGCACTCTGATAATTAATGAAGGAGCTCCATTAAAACCCATTAGGCCTGCCAATGTCAGCCCCCCGCCTCTCAGTTTCACCTCTGGACAGCTTAGCTGAAGAATTCCACACCTTATCAGGCAGAAGCAGGAATGCCACTTTGTACAATTTTAATGCATCGCCTCCAAAAATCATTGTAAATCCCATGCTTTTTAGTGCTCTTAACTGTATAGGATTTTGATGTCATCTTCTTAGTTTAACCTTCCTGGGTTTAGAAAAGGCAGTTTATTAATCTGATACCGAACTCAAATAGACCCAAAATTAAGCCAGTTAAATGGGAAACAAAAATATAAAATTCTATTCAGGAGTGTTGCTTACAATAAATACAAATAGACAGGGAAATGATGTGGGGTCTGTAGCGACCAGAGTTGAGACAAGCTACTTATCAGTTTGGGTCAAAACTGGGGCTGGCAGAGGTGAGTAGGTGGAAGTTTCCCTGGCTCACCTTTCTTATTGTTTTTTCACTGTTTCGGAGCCCAGACTTAAGAGCATGTCTTTGCCCCCTTGTTGCTAACTTTTGCTCTAAGGGGAGGAATACATGCCACTGCCCAGTGGGAGATACACAAAATCCTGGGATTATTTACTGTGTCGGTCTCTCACTTCTGCTCCAGAGGAAGTAGAAAACAAAACTGCCTTTCAAAAAGAACAGGAAGTTCAGTCTTCAGACAATGTAATAATATGGAAAGGTAATATTGCACCTGAGCAGATGCTGTCAGACCTATTGCCTACAAGCAATGGTAACCAATATGTGCACATGTATACTATTCTTCCTGTACAGATAGAAGTAGAGGGTGAGGCCTGCTGGAATCATTGCTTTAATTCTCCTTGCTTTAATTTCTAAACAAAACAAAACATCTGCATAAGACTGAAGACAAGTTCTGTACATCACCCAGCTATTTTTGAAGCCATTGTGAAGTCCATTTGAAAATATTAAACAGGTCAAGACACTTGCTTGAAACATACCGGTAACTTTGTTCAGTAACTTTGTATCTGAAGAAGTGTGCATGCACACGAAAGCTCATACCAAGAACAAACTCAGCTACTGGAAATAATTTTCTATTTTGTTTTGTTCAGTAAGTAAACAAAGAAAGAAAGGCATTTGTGAAACAATTATTAACAAAACTTTGCTTCAAGACACAATTTGAGAGAAAATGTTTGTGATAAAAAAAAAGCACAGGAGAAGTAATCCAGCTCCCACTTTTCTCAGGCTCTACCTCTGGTTAACGTCTGCGGTGATTCATTCCTGCCGTTGTTGTGGGGATGTTCCTGAACTTAATTTAATGTCTTAAATGTTGGAAAGATTAAATCCCAGCCAGCACCGCAGAGTTGTCCTTGAGTTTCATCCTCTGTATTCAATCTTGTAAATGCTTCTTGCTGTTGAATAGTAATCTCACTTTCCAAGGCTCAAGCTTTGCAGTGTCTAGAAATATAGATTTTGAAAAGGATAGTACCTGTATCCAAGATGAGGGTGTGTGGGGGGGAATACTTGGCATTGTAATATCACACTTCATTTTGTTCTCTGCCTGTGGTTCTTTCATCAAAACTCTGTGTTCATGGATAATAAAAACACACCAAGAGCTCATGGACTAGGAAACCTCTAGAAAATGGATATATGTACCATGGATCTGAGTGGCAAAAATTCCGATATTTTCTCCTAAAGGGGCAGGAAGGTGCATCGACATTTCATTGTCATCCTACTGCAGACAGGCCATTGTAGTTCTCATCTCCACATGGCTTGTTTGGTTGCTTATTCAGGGACATTATCATTTTTAATGTAAGTTGAGTGATCTTTTCTCTCACACACCGAAGTGTAGAACTCATTCATCATCAGGGACTTCTGGCAAATGGAGAGATTCTGGGCAGGCACAACTCTTTCCAGCTGTGCAGTTTTAGAAATATTGCCTTCGTTTGCATTAACATTATTCATGCACTTGAATTTTATTGAATTTGGTTGCATTTTATTACAAACATGTAAGAATAACACTGTGCAGGAACTTGTAATAACAAAAATGTCTTAATATGCATGCAGCGCTAAGGAGATCGTTCCACTGGTGCAAGCATTTCTCTATGCCCAACTGAATGACCTTCTCTCTCCCCCCATCAGTGGACTGTTCCAGGGGTTTTCTCTACCCTCGAGAGTGGATTTGGGGAGGTGCCTGGGTGAGCAGGCAGAGGAAGGAGCCCCATTGAAACAACCAAAGTCCTAGCACTGGCTTCCACTAATGGGGTTAGTTGAATATGACCCTCAGTGTAAAATGTTAGAAATAGTGTGTTAGTCTGCATTAACATTAGTTATATCAGTGGTTTTCAACCAGGGTGCTGTAGCACCCTGGGGTGCCCTGAATGGCGGTGTATATTGCGTCTGGCTGCCATAACTAAAATTCTCTTTTTACCTGCCAGGCTGGAAGAAGAAGTTCTGCCCCTTGTGGTGAATCACTCAAAGATGCAGAAAGAAAGATTTATAGGGCAGCATGATACCCTTTCAGGCCCCAAGGCAACTCCTTTCACTCACTCACTCACTGCTCTCTTTATAAGCTGTTAGGTTGTAAAGAAGTCAGGCTTGGGTTGTTCCTGGGCAACAACCAGGGCCTTGACTCCCTGCCTGGATCCCTGGCTCTTGTTTCTTCTCAGGGATTTCTATTTTCTGCTCCTCACCCTGCTGCTTTTCTAGGCTACTTATGGCCCAGCCCAGCATTGCAACACTTCCACATAGGTTGTCTCACCTGTGTAGGTCACAGACTACCCTTCTATTTAACAAAGTGCAAAGGGGTGGGTGAGAGGGAGGGAGGGGGGAAGGGGAATGAATGAATGAATCATTGGAGGTTTTTAAGCAGAGGTTGGATGGCCATCTGCCATGGATGCATTAGTTGAGATTCCTGCATTGCAGGGGGTTGGACTAGATGACCCTTGGGGTCCTTTCCAACTCTACAATTCTATGATTCTATGAATGTGTGAGTGAACATTATTTATTGCTAAAGCAGGGGGAGCAATGTTGTCCCTAAGGAAACAAGAGCTACGATCACATTATCTAGTAAGCAGCTGTGAATATAATCTTGTGCTGCACAGTTTAGTTTCTCACACAGTGGAGCACTCACCGGCTTGAACTGGCTCTTGTATCATCATACTGTAAGGATGCGCTCTTGATAGAAGAGCCGTACTCTCCTGGGCCTCACGTGGTTTCAGTTTTCTGAGCACAGTGGGTGACTTAGCAGTTGCATTAGGCTTTGCAGTACAGTTGTTGGTGTATTTTGTAAAGGCATCATGGGAGCCCCAACTGTCTTCTGGATAATGTATGTCATGCACATGTCCCTGGAGTTAATTTGATACAGCATTTTTATTATGAGATTCAGAAAGCTAAGTGGGAGAAGGGCACAGGGGGAGGGAATCAACCTTGGGTAGGATTCACCTAATGTGTCTGGTTGAGCGAAACCCTGCTCAAGGACAGCTGCTTGTGCAATGGGGTTTCCCCGCTCCCTCTGTGTGCCCCCTGTGTCCCTCCTAATCGGTTTGGAGGGGGGAGTTGGGCGAACCCCCCCCCCCCATAACAGTTCAGGGTGGGGGGGAGAGGGGGTTGTTGCATCTGGCAAGCTGTAATGCTTGTGCAGATGGAGCATTTGGAAGAACGTGCTGTTGAATTCCATCCCTTATGTTTTCCATGACTTTCAGGCCCAAATGTACATACTTGTCCTGGTTTTATTAAATCTTTAAGAACAGACTCAATTGCTGAGTAATAAGCTGTGGAGGAGCAAGAATAAAAATAAAAACCTGCTCTAAGAAGCATCAAAACTGCACCTCTTTCACAGCTCCTGCAATGATTCTATACCCTTCTCTGGCTCATGCACATTGGCTTACATGGTTTAGATTGTGTGGTGGTAAAACATCTCTAGAGAAAGGGAATCATGAAAGAATAGCATTTTTAAACTTGAGACAAAGGGATCAGTTCCTACTGAAAGTCTATAGCTGCTTTTTTATCAGCCAATTTGAAAGGGTGGGGAACTTGGTATCTTCCAAATGTTGTTGTACTCCAACTCCCACCAGTCCCAGCCAGCATGGCCAATGGTTACGGATGGTGGGAGTTGTAGTCCAAAAACATTGGTGGGGAGGCACGGATTTCCCCATCCCTGTTCTTGGGCTTTGGAGGCTTGCTACCTTGCTACCTCTCATGAACCACCTGGGACTTTGCGTGCTTAGGCCACAGAGTTAGACATTTTCTGTGATAGTACCAAGCCTGTGGAATACCCTTTCCAAGGATGCAGCCTGGTCCTTTCTTCAAATATTTCCGAATGCCTGGTGCACAGTTTGGGGATACCTATGAGTTGGGGAACAGAGTCAGATGGATTCTAAGCTAAATAGAAAATTATTTCCAGTAGCACCTTAGAGACCAACTGAGTTTGTTCTTGGTATGAGCTTTCGTGTGCATGCACACTTAAGAAGTGCTACTGGAAATAATTTTCTATTTTGTTTCGACTATGGCAGACCAACACGGCTACCCACCTGTAACTGGATTCTAAGCTGCTAGTGATGCTGAGTTTTCCTGCTAGTTTCAGAGGCGGATTTAGGGCAGCACAACTGGTTCCGCCGCACTGGGGGTTGAGTCTAGGGGCTACTGCCGAGTCCAGGGGTGCCCTAGGTTTGGGTGTTGATTCACAGGTTTGTCCTGTGACAGGTGTACTGCAATATTGCATTAGTAATGATTTAAAACACTAAAAAATAAACAAATCCACTCATCCTGAAATATAAAATACTGCATAAGAGCTGCTCCTCTTTTGTTTCCCTTTCTTTCAAATATCCAGTTTTTAGACATGTAATAACTGGGGCACAGGTAACCCCCCCCAATAGAAAAACCATTGTTTATTTCCTGATCCCCTACCCCCAGCTTTCCCCAAGCCTTTAGATCCCTAGTCCAATCCCTTGATTCCTAGGCTGCATCCCTGAGCCCTGCTTAAGTTTCAGACTTTCGCCATTTAAGAGTCAGAAGCCCTATGGCATCATGAGGTCTTTCTTTTTCTTTAAATTGGACTTGGGCTGGACAGTTCTTCAAACAGAGGATGAGCCTCGCTAAAATAAAACACACAGCCACCCTAACAATCACTTAGGATTGACTTGCGGTAATCCATGTTGCAGTAGGCTGTCAATTATTATTCACTGGGGTGGGGGGAACACTCTTTGTTGGGTTTTGCTGTCTAATCAGTTGTTTTCATGCCTAGGCAGAGATGGAAGAAATCCTTTATGTTTCTGTTATACATGATAGGAATGGATACAGTTAAAAAAAATGGAGGGGGTTTTATATGGCCCTTGCTAACATTCCCAGATACTCGGATGAGTCCTATGTGCAACGTCCCATAGGCTTTGCCTGGCGCCTGTCTTCACGAAACCCCCAAAGATGCATATTTTGAGAGCAAACGCTATTAGCCAGAGCAGGCTGAACATCTTCATCAGCCATGTGAGTGGAGGCCTGGGCTGTAATTGAGACACATGCGGTGCTGTCAGCAGGTGATGGCAGACAGACGTACCTGAATGACAGTGTGACAAGGAGCAGAGACGGGGGGCCCCATCTAGCCACTCTTACTGCCAGAGTGATGAGCACACGGGAACACAGTCTGCGAATTATCAGCAGGCCAGGATGGAGCTCAGGCTTCGGGAGGGCTGCCAGACAGTTTGCAATGTGCTACAAATTTCTTTCAGCAGTTAGTCTTTTTGCTATGCACAGCCCCTTGCTATTAAGCAGACAGAGCAGCTCATATCCTGTGGACGGATGATAGATGTGTCACATCTTTGAAAAAAGCTGTTTGTCTTCCACAGGTGTATGGGTTTCCATCTCCAGCAAGAGGCAGAGGAGAGCAACACATGACACTTTTCAACACTCTCTTTCGATAATGATTTGGCATTTGAGGTGTATCAAAAGGGAGAATCTTTCACGTGCAATTATGATAGAAAATAAAGGTGATGACGTCTTGTGTACAAAGAATAGAGGGGAGATCAAAGGGTCCTAATGAAAATGGATGACAGTAAAGGAGATGCTTCAGACTTAAGAGTCACGCATTGCTCTTTGGGGCACAGCAATGCAGCGTGCACAACAAAGGTTACTGACAGAACTGTCAATACTGCTTTGCTTGGAGGGACAGGCTGGGGGTGCTCTTTGTAGCCCTGTGGCTTAGTTTCATACATTGCATGGAAGAAGACCCACATAATATAAACATTCTAAAACTGCTGTTGTGTTGAAAGAGCATTTGCTTGTTATTTTTAATATCCTTTATCATGCTTTTATGACATTTCATATGTAGCAGAAGGATGTCTCTTTCATATATTTGTAGTGGACCTTAGATTAATGGCAGGTAGATGTGGTCAAGCACCACTGGACTCAAATGGGAATTTAAGCATGCTTGGTCTAAACATGAAGCAAAATAAGATAAACGATTCCAGAGAAGGTAGAGTAGACTGTTCTACTTCATGGTGTAGGCCGGAAATGCCGTTCTTGAAAACACTCTTACTTTGCAGGGTGGGGAGAGGAAATCCCTGCATGTAAACAACAAACTCCTTTTTAGCCTATTATTCTCATCATTGTGCTACATTCCTTCTTGTGCAAGTATTGAGATTTTTTTTTCTTAAAACCTAAGGGAGCTTTCAAAACTGTGATTCCTCATTTGCAGTCTGAGATGGTACCGTCCATTCTGTCAACTGCAAGACTCTACCATCTCATTCTTTACAAGAGTTGAACAGACTTCTCACTGCACGATCAGGACAGCCCTTCAAGCCAATGGGCAGAAACTTTGGCAGTGCCCTCAAGCCAGAAAGTCAAGTGATGAAGGAAAACTACTTTCCACTTGGTGCAATCATTTGGAGTTTGGGATTAAAGTGTCATCAGTACGCTAATGGCATACAGCTCTACTTCTCCATACCATTTGATTTAGGAAAGGCTGTGTATGATCTGGGCCATTGTCCGAGCACAATGGTGGACTGGATGAGGGCCAATAAACTGAGCTTGAACCCCGGGGAAATAGAGGCACTGTAGATTAATGGTTCCTGTGTCTGGGAAATTGGCCAGTTGCCTGTTCTGAATGTGGTTTACTCCCTCTGAAAGAAGAGGTTCAGAGTTGCTCTTGGATCCATCTTTAGGACTGGAAGCTCAGGTAACCTCAGTGCCTTTTACCAGCTACTGCTGGTACATCAACTACAGCCATTTTGGGACAGGGAAAGCTGGTCCACAGATTCATGCATTGGTAACCTCAATACTTGACTATTGCAATATGCTTTATAGGGGGCTATCCTTGAGCCTTGACGGGAGACTCCAGCTGGTGCAAAACACTGCAGCTAGACTGTTGGTGGATACAGACTATCACCAGCACATAACTCCAGTGTTCAAAAGCTTGTACTGGCTGCCCATATGCAGCCAGGCCAGGTTCAAGGTTATTGTATTAATTTACAAGGCCTTAACAACTCATGTCCAGGATACCTCAAGGACCTCCTAATCCCTTATATCACTGCCTGATCACTGAGGTCTTTAGAGGAGTCATATCCACCAGGAGTCATGTGCTTGGTATTATGGGCCCAAATTTATTGAACTCCCTTCCAGTTGAGGTCAGAAGGCGCACCCCTCTCCGTTGAACTTCCGTCATCTACTGAAGACTTTCCTTTTATTCCAGCAGGTTTATAGTTTTGACCGATTTTTACCTTTTCTTTATTTTATTTATTGTACGCTACTTAGAGACGTCTGTAGTTAAGTGGTATATAAAGTGTTTAAATAAAATAAATAATAAGAGCACCCCTGACCATTGGCTGTGCAGCCTACGGTTGTTGGGAGTTGGAGCCCAACAACTTTTGGAGGGCACCACATTAGCTACCCCGATCCATTGGAAACCAAGGGGTAGCATTGCCTCCTAGAACTTCTCACTGCTCGGAGCCATGGGTAGTCATGCCCAGAGTAGACCTATTGAAATTAATGGACATAACTAACTTAACTCAATTAATTTTAATAGGTCCATGTGCAGCTTAGTTGGATGCACCCCACACTTTTCAGTCTCTCTCTCTCTCTCTCTCTCTCTCACACACACACACACACACACACACATTCTGCATCTGCGCACACTTGCCCAGATGTTTTGTGAAATCTGTTGGTTACACTCAGTTGTGCTTCTAATTACTGTTTCCAGGCACATAGTTTACTGAGCATACACTTCAGAATTCTCCAATAAAGTGAGGCTTATTGCTGCTAGACTGCCAAAAATATGAAAATGTGCGCAATCCAATAATGCCAAGGGCTCTCGTGTAATATGACTTATTATTAAAAAACGGGTTTTATTGTCAGCTTAGCAAAACACACTCTTTAATCTCGGACTCTGTGTAGTTTTTATTAATACAATATGCAGCTATTAAAAATAACTACAGATAATGCAACATTTATTAAATGGATCTCTTTAATGTTACTGCAAGACATTTTGTATTGTTTCTTTTCTACATATCCAGGCAGTTCCTTATAAAGTAGCAGTTACGTTTAGCCTGAGGTGTGGAATATTAATTGGGTGGTGTTACGGGGATATTTTGTTTTAAACAGAGCAGTTCAGGGGCAATACTGAATTTACATTCCTAGTAACTGATATCATCGTCACCAAATAGAGATTTAAAATGCCAGATACGCATCCCTATTTGAGGTTTTTTAAAACACACACACAACTTACTAGAGTTCTGGAGTTCACTTCAACACACATACACATTATTAATATTATTATTATCTTATTTATACTGTTCTGGACCTTTGACATACTGTACTCTAATTTACTATTGGATTAATTCTGATGAAACCTAGGGCTTGCCGATCAGAAGGTCGGCGGTTCGAACCCCCGTGATGGGGTTGAGCTCCCGTTGTTCGGTCCCAGCTCCTGCCCACCTAGCAGTTCAAAAGCACATCAAATGCAACTAGGTAAATAGGTACCGCTCTGGTGGAAAGGTAAACGGCGTTTCCGTGCGCTGCTCTGTTTCGCTAGAAGCGGCTTAAGTCATGCTGGCCACATGACCCGGAAGCTGCCTGCAGACAAACGCCGGCTCCCTCAGCCTATAGAGCGAGATGAGTGCCGCAATTTCAGAGTCGTCCGCGACTGGACCTAATGGTCAGGGATACCTTTACCTTTACCTAATTCTGGTGAAACCAAACCACGATTCAGAAAGCTTAACTATATTTTGGCATGCTCTCTTAATTCAGAGACCAAAATAGCTCTTTTTCCAGATGCCCTGTGCACTATTGATTTAGGAGTACTGAAGGAGCAAGGAAAATTAAACCTACTAAGAAGCTCTGCAATATGGCTTGCCTTTAGGTTTGAAAATATAAACCGTGCTTTTGAGTTCTAAACTGTGGTTAGTGCAAACTATTGTCTGCTGTGATGCCTAGATTGAGCCTATGTGCTAAATCTGAGGCATTCAAATGTTTTTTTGGAGTAGAAATGCACTTTCGAATTGTACAGCTTTTGTGCCGGTGTAGCAAATAGTTTGGACTTCAGTGAGATTCAAAGCTCTGCTCACCCATGAAACTCTCTTGGTGATCCTGGGCCTGTGAACGTACTAAGATATCTATCAGTAGATCAGTGCTTTCTATTCTGACTGGCAACAACTTTTTAAGGCAGGTGCTGTGCTTTTTTTTAAAGGGGGTACTCAAGAGTACACAGTACTGGCACCCCTTGGGGGGCATGTTATAAAGTGTGACACTTACTGTAACAACTTCATGATGAGTACTGGCGCCTACTTTTCTAGGAAAAAAGTACTGGGCAGGTGTCTTTTTTACCTCTGCTACTTGAAATCCTTTTAACTGGAGATGCAAAGGACTGAATCTTGGCTCTTATGCTTGCATAGTACAGTGGTACCTCGACTTACGAAAGTAATCCGTTCCGAAGGCGCGCTTGTAAGTCAAAATCTTCGCAAGTCGCGGCCGCCATCTCGGAACGGGAAATAAATTCGGTAGTCGGGGGAAAAATGCATTCAAATTTTCGTAAGTCGAGGTATCGTGCCGCCGCTTTCCCTTCGGAAGTCGGAAATTTCGGAAGCGGCGGCCATTTTTTCGCTTCCGGAGGTCATTTGGAAGTCGAAAAATGCGGAAGTCGAGTCGCTCGTAAGTCGAGGTACCACTGTATGTCTTCTACCACTGACATACAGCCAATCACGACTTAGCCTACCTTGTAAGTTGGTTACAAAGAAAAATGGTAGGAATTCCTATGTACCTAAGCTTGAATTGATGAAATTGCAGGATCCAAATGTAATTAGGAATGATAAAATTGCTTTCCTCATCCACTTATTTTTGTAAACTGTTTGGAGGTGAAAAAGTAAAAGTGGCACAATGATAAAAGCAACAACTACAGTGGTGCCCCGCTAGACGAATGCCTCGCTAGACGAAAAACTCACTAAATGAAGGCATTCGTCTAGCGGAAGGCTGCCCCGCAAGACGAATTTGTCTATGGGGCTGCCTCGCAAGACGAAAATTTTTCCGTTTTTTTTTTCGTCTAGCGAAAACCGCGGTTTGCATTGCCACTTCGCTAGACGAAAAAACCGCTAGAAGAAAAGATTCGCAGAACGAATTATTTTCGTCTAGCGGGGCACCACTGTATTTGGAATCATTGGCAAATATCAACAGATTGAGTTTTAGAAAAACAGCAATGCCCCATGTCCATACTGTAAGGATTGGCTGCCTGGGTGTTCACAAGCATGGTGCAGCTATTACAGGATGTCAGAAAATGTGGTTAATTGGTAGTGATTAGGGCTGTCTGAAAGCTGATTCCCTGAGTTTTTAGAACATATAATTGTTCAGTGCAATCCAGGGCGGCAGTGCTCTTTCATCTATATGAAGAGATCAGAAAAGGGAGATTTACAGCTTAGTTTGCCCCGAGCCACACATAGCTGGCTTAATTTTACTTTCCAAGAGGATCTAAAGATTGTTGTTGTGACTAGTTCTGTGTTGATTATATGTTATTTTGAGGTCACCTGAGAGTTGTTTTGGTTAAATGACTGACTGACTAAAATTAATGATTCTGTCAGGGTTATAATGGAGCTAAGATTGAGGACATGTTAAGTACAAAAGCTAAAGCGATTCCTGTAAGACCGCTTGCATACCCCCTTTTCATGTTCTTTTAAAAAAAAAAAAGTTTAAAGGAATCAGGGAGGATACTTATATATCTAGACTGATGGTATTAGGGTGGCAACTGCTCAAAAATTAATGGCCTGAACTGATTTCCATTCTTTTGGCCAGCTAATGATCAAAACAGAATGATCCAAAACCAAAAAGAAAATAGCATGTTTGTTGTTGGTTGGTGCATTTATAGGTGGCCTTCTATAAAATGTGTTGTGTACACACACACACACACACAGAGAGAGAGAGAGAGAGAGAGAGAGAGAGAGAGAGAGAGATGATTGAATTTCAGTGGCAACGTTCCACAACAGGGATTTATTTAACAAGCAGGCATGAGCAGTACAGAGAATTCTTATTTGTAATTGTGACAGACACACATGCTTAAGATGGGTCAAAGGCGGGTTTACATGGGTGCACACTGGGCGTGGAGCCTTGGGGGTGCAGCAGGGGGGTCCACAACTATGATGCCGAATGGAAGGCAAGAGGCGAGGAGTGGACACCAAATTTTGGGGTCACACAGGGTGCTGCTCTGATTCCCTTCTAATATTTGAAAGGTTGAATTTGTAGGCCACTTAGTACATCAAACAAGCCTATTTCAACAATTACCAAAAGTTCTGTACAGACTAAAAGCTTAAAATAGGAAATAATTTCCAGTCTATGCCCATTTTTTTTTGTTACAAATCATTCTAAAGAAGCAGTGTGAACTATATAACCATTCCAGCTAGAGCTTTACCAGGCACTACCAAGTTACTTGGCAGACATAGTTATCTCTCTTAATAAAGTCATTTTGCAGCTGGGAAAATAAAACTTTAAAGGGTAGTAAAATGTTTTCTTCTGCAAGTCAGAAAGTTTTTTTATGATTAGCGTGCAAAGCTCTTTCTCCCATGGGAGTTTCAGTGTATGTGTGGGCAAAGGTTCACTGAATATAGTAGCAATCTTTCTCATGCTCGTGGTTTGATGATCTTTATTTATTTATTTGGCTTAACTTCCGGTTGAAGTTACAAGAGATTCATTGAACAAAGTCTTTGCTTTTGCAAACATAATCATTTATACATATAGATAGTAATATTCCACACTTCGATCATTTATTTGAATGATTTGGGTAGCATTTATTGACTGTGAAGCTGCACTGTTGAGATGTTATGTAACGGAATTCCTTATTGTGAAACTTGTAATAAACGTTTTTACATAAAAAAAATATGACATTAAGGATCTAGGTAACTTTAGAGGCATCTAGAATTATACCAATTTTTGGAAACCATATTGATTCCTCACTCCAATCTTAAACTCCTGTACTTTAAATAATGATAATGATAGCAACTAAATATTTTGGGAAGTTGTTTGTTTGATAGCATTTGGTCAAATCTTTTGATATCGTAACCAAAGTTCGCATGATGGCTCCTTAGATCAAAGAGCAGGTTTTCATCTATGTTTGGATACAATGGGACACCATTTTGAATCAAGATGCTGGACTGAACCTTTCAAAACTGCACTGATTTAAACCCCTGCTTTCAAAACTGAACAAATTTTTTTTACTTCTCCTGAGCCACAGGGAGTATGAAGCTGCTCAAAATAAATAAGGGGAACAATTTTGCCAGTCACCTGCATATGGAAATGCATGTTCATAGCTCCATAGTGAAAGACTGAAATGTTTCCTATGTTTTTAATCTTCTTCGGGGTGGGGGGACTGTTCTCATGAAATGAACTGAGGTAGTGTGTGGGTTTAAAAGGGTTTAATCAGCGAAAAGAGGAATGCTTTCACTTGGCACCTAAAAATGTATAATGAAGGCGCCAGGTGAACCGCCTCGGGGAGAGGATTCCACAAATGGGGAACCACCGCAGAAAAGGCCCATTCTTGTGATCCCACCTTTCGGACCTCTTGTGGCATTGGGGGCATTGGGAAGACTTAGACTTTCTGATGCTTATTTGAGAATGCATTGCATAGTTATTAGGAAAGATGACAAATAAAATGTGTATTGAGCCAGGTTCATGGGGTCTTAAAATACCACCTCAAATGAATGGAGAAATTTTAAAACTTAAATTCTACTCCAACAGGAGTTAAAACCTGAGCCAGAAAGCAATTTCTAACTTACTCCCATCCTACATCTCTGCCATCCTTCCCTGTAGCAAAAAGCCTTCCCTGTCAAACCCACAAATTCATAATGCTCCCCTTTCCTTTCTTCAGGGGAGAAAAGATATTTTCTTTCTTTCTTCCCTTCCTCCTTTCTTCCCTTCCTTTCCTGTCAGAGGAGGTTGTATTGTCATCCATGGACTCTGAGGACTTCAGTTTGGAAGTCCTAGTAGCACCACAGCTCCCTCCCCCCCACCCCTTTGCCAGAGTCAATTACTGCTAAAGCAAGCTGAATCTCTTTAAAGGTTCTCCTGGAAGGCAGAGGTTCATACAGCTGTCCAGGGTGCCATGGAAGCCTCGTCTCTATACTGCTGAGAGGCAGTTGCTCGGAGCAGAATACATACAGGGTCAGATATCTAGTGCAGGCAACCTGGCTCCAAAAGTGGCCAGCCAGATGCTCTGGGAAACTCACAACTGGGCATGGAAGCACCAGCCCTCCCCTGTTGTGCTGTTGGTATCTGCTGATAACAGGCATACTGCCTCTGAATGTGGAAGTATCCTATTCAGGTATTATGGCCAACAGCCGCTGATAGACCTGTCCCTTAATTTGTCAAATCAATTTTAAAGCAGTCAAAACCATTGACGATTGCCATGTTGCAGTTAATACTACAACCTAGGCATGTGTGTTGTGCTCCGTGGGACAAGCAAAGGGCAGCACACACACACACACCCTGGCCAAAGGAGCTGTATATGGATAAGATACATGTGGAGTCTCCGAACATGAATTAGAATATGCAAGGGCCCTGCACATCACTCCCACTGTATCCTGTTTTAACCATTAGGATATCTTCTCTTGTGTTGACCCAATGAGTATATTTTTCCATTTTAATGGGCACTTTTTATAGCTGCATTATGATGGGCACTGCACATCTGAGATTAGAAACTGGCCCTCTGTCTGTAACTATGATAGGACTTTCCACTTATACCTGCCTTCTCCTGCCCATTTCCTCAATCCTGTTTTCTTTCATTCCTGCCACAAAGAATGTCATAAATTCTCCATCTGTGGCTGTAAATTTGTCAGCCTTTTCTTGAAATAAGACTGTGGTCCCTGTTATAAAAAAAAAACAAAACCCAGAAGGTTGGATGCAGGGAGCAGCCAGCATAATTTTGACTGATTGATCTGAGGCATTTAGCTTTTCAAAATGGAAATACAGAATCAACAGTTCCTAAAGGGCAAACGCAGTAAATAACTCTGAGAATCAAGTGACTGTTTTAATATGTGCTTGGTGGATTTGCTTGAACCATTTATATAAGAATAAAATAAATTTAACTTTCTCGGAAGTGTCAGGGAGTACACGCCAAAGGGAAATTTGCTTTAATTACCCTGTCAGGGTTATAGAGCTAACAGGGTTTTTATCCTTTCGAGGAATCCCGATTCAGTCTCTAAACTTTTTATGCAATTGCAAACCTGGGTCTGGGGAACTGTAACCTTTCCCTCATCCATGTTTAGAAAAGGTCTTCCACCCCATCTTTTATTCCCCACCTCCCTGGGTTCATTTTCAGTAACTTAGGACATCGTAGCAACCAAGGAAATGCGTGTGGGCAGAGAGGGGGGAACCCAGGTCTGAATCTTGAAAATGAAACCCACATCCCTAGCAAAATTGTGTTAAGATTGGTGTTCAAGAGTGTCTGCTTGCAATTTCCTTCTCTGCACTTAGAAGCCCTGTTTCTTTACTTCCGGGTGAGTAGAATGTGGCTGTAGGTAATTGTTATTTAAGGAAATGAACTCTATATATGCTCAGATGTGTCCTGCTATTGCTTCCCTTGGGGCTGAGCTCCATTTCAAATGAATGGAGAGCCAGTGTGGTGTAGTGGTTAAGAGTGGGAGACTTGTAATCTGGGGAACCGGGTTCGCGTCTCCACTCCTCCACATGCAGCTGCTGGGTGACCTTGGGCTAGTCACACTTCTCTGAAGTCTCTCAGCCCCACTCACCTCACAGAGTGTTTGTTGTGGGGGAGGAAGGGAAAGGAGAATGTTAGCCGCTTTGAGACTCCGGGTAGTGAAAAGCAGGATATCAAATCCAAACTCCTCTTCTTCTTCTTCTTCTTCTTCTTCTTCTTCTTCTTCTTCTTCTTCTTCTTCTTCTTCTTCCAACCATGTCTCTTAGTGGTGAGATGGGGGAAGCTCACAGATTTATTCGTTTATTGCAGTTATTTATAGCCCACCTTTCAGGATGCAAATCCAAGGCAGCTTACAAGAACCATGAGAATGCATTAATAGAATCACAATAAATAATCTCAAAATATAGCAAGTAAAGCTGCTTCCCACAAGTCTGGTGATTGTAGACCTGCATTACCTCGTTTAGAGAGATGCTTGTGCTTTTGAATGGGGAACTGGATGTTGAATTAAGCCAACTGCTGATTGCAGGATGCACCACATGATGCAGTTCTTCAACACAAAAAGAAAAAGAGAAATGTCTCAGTGTCATTGATATGCCATGTCATCTTGCAAAAAACGGGGCTTTTCCAGCTGGAACTCACTGGAACTCAGTTCCGGCACCTCTCAGGTAGGTGCCATTGCCATTCTAAGAGAACAAGGGGGCTGTTCATGATGAATTCCGGCACCTCTTTTTCTTAAAAAAATAGGGCTGCAAAAAAGCAATAAAATAAAATAAAATTCCATGAAAATAAGGGGTTCTTTTCTGCACATCTCATATTACGAATTTTGATCAAGCTTTATTTTATTATTATTGGGTTTGTTTGTTTTTTATAGGGAATGGAATAACACTGTAACTCTCTAGGCCTGTATCTGGACTGCACCATTTCAGATTTCAATGTGATTGAACAATATTAAAACATTCCCTGCACACACAAAATCTAGCATATCAGAGATAAAGATTCTAGCCTAGTCTTATCCCTGGCGTGCTAATTTTCTCTCTTTGGGAATTTTCTCTTGTTTGTTGTTTTTTCTGATGGAGAGCATGCCAAGTGAGGCTGACCAAGCATCTGAAAGGGGTACTGTCAGGCCGCCATTTAACACATTTAGCAACAACTAAGCTTCACTGTATTGTAATATATGTCTTCTCCGATTACAGTGCTAAACTGCAGACATTTATGATTTGATAGCTCCCTGGTTTAAAAAACATCCAGACTCAAGGTGTGTGTTATTTTACAAATGTCACACATAATAAAGTCTGTTTATCTAACAGCAAAATTTTATTAGCCTAATATGAAGGATTGAATATGCAAACTTCAGAGTTTGTAGATGTACAGTATGAGGTATGTTTTCATTTCATCAGTTGTTGCATAATTTATCTTATACACATACATTTAGTAGTCACATGGGTTTCGGTTTTTTTTTTTAAAAAAAGATCAGTTTCTTTTTTTTAAAAAAAAAAGTAGGTTTTTTTGCAGAGTTGAACCTAAGCAAAATATTATTATTATTTTTTGAAACACTGACTAGGCTTACTGTTTTCAGCTTTGCTCAGAAGTTAATCCATCTCAACCACAGAAATAAAATTAGCCGAACAATTAAAATTGAAAAAGCCACTTCATCAGTTGGTTAACTGAACTGTTTTTTTAAAAAGAGTGCAATTTTATGCGTCTCTAGTGAAGTCTAAAAACTGCCAATTAAAAAGTCATTAAAACATAGTTAGGTTTGAAAGGATGTTTGTCAGCTGAAATAATTGTTAAACCCTGCCGAAAATGGCTCTAATTCCTGTAACTGTACCTACTCAGGAAGGCTCTTTTGGCATAGAGGCTCTTAATCTTTTGTTGCTTATGAGGCCATTTGCACAATATGAAGAACTGTCATGCTCTCTAGTAGTGTTCACAATGAAGTCTGTAATTGGGGGACTGAGAAACAAACTTCTGTTTTGGAATTCCTCAATGAGCCCAAACCCCTTCCAGAGTTTGTAGCTGGTTCATTCTGAGGTTGGCTCATGCCCCGAACTGGTGCTTCCCATTGACAGGTGGAGCTCACTTCTTTATTTTGTCCCAGTGGGTGGGTGGGGGTGACTGTACACTAGAATGGACCAACGGACCCTTGCCCTAGGCCTGAAGTCATAGCCAGCCCAAGACATTTTGGCGCATGAGGTGAACCACAAAATGGTGCTCTACTCCCTTCTGGAGAAGAAATGGTGAGTGAAGATCTACATCGTGAACAAGGGTGGGGAAATGAAAATCTCCATCAGGATCTGCTGCCCCTGTGGATCCTGCCTCCTGAAACTGTTGCTTCACCTTGCCTCATGTGTGGGCCGGCCCTGCCTGAAGTTAACCCTACTGTGTCTGCCATACCTGCTAATTTGGGTGGATGAGGATCAGTACTTACAGGGTAACTTTATGTGTGTTAACAGTGAAAAATCAGTGGCCTACTTTGTTGGCTCCTAAGAGGAAGAGTTACCAGTAAATTTAAATGATTTTGGGGGCTTTACAAAACAAAGTTTTGACATCTTGCATTTCTGAAAAGCACTGAGCAGCATACACTTTACCAGCCCATCAGTAGAAACCCTGCCCAAGGACCCTCACTTGCACATGGGGCTTCCCCACTTTCTCTTCCTCCGGCATGTCCCCATGCCCCCCAAAATTGGCTTAGGGGATTGGAAGAACACAGAGAACAGCATGCATTGTGTATGTGTATAGTTATGTTTAGAATACCTGTGCGAACAGAATGACACGAAGTGTGGTGTTGAATTCCACCCTGTATGTTTAACCTGCTCCTGAATTGTCTTATTTTTGTGTGTGAGGTGTGTGACATTGTAATGGTCATTGGATACAAACAAGAAAAATCTGACTGACAGTATGTGAGTGGGGCAGCAGAAATGGTGATGGCCAGCAGCACTCTTCTTTAGTTGCTGACCACTGGTCCACCACTGCAGCTTCCCTCCATTGCTGCAGGCCTAGCTGAACCCAGTGCTGTCACCATCTTCACCTCATGATCTCTGATGTTGACATTGGCAGGAGACCCCCCAAGGCAATAAGAAATAATAAAGTGAATGGCTGTGGAAGCATCTTGCCCAACTCATCTCCACAGTGTTGGGTGATTTGGCATTATTTTTTCAAAGGTGCATTAGCGTTTACCTGACCATACCTCATGCTGATGCCAGCTCTTCTCAAAATCGCTATCTCTAAGATGCTTTGTCACCCACAACATGAGAGATAAAGTAATCCTGTATTTTTTCTTCCTGTGGATGAAATAGCAGTTTGGGATAGATGATTTCCAGAGCAATCCTATCTGCACCTAGCGGGCCTTTGAAACTGATGTAAGTGCTGCTACACTGGCAAAGAGGAGCTCCACTGGTGCCTTGGAGGAGCTCCCAGAATGCCAAGGGAAGGCTCTTTCTACGTGAAGGTACTGTGGAATTTCAGTACAGCAGTGGGGCCTGAAATGGGCCTGGAACAGTCATGGATGCACATGATACAAAGCACCCTTGTTTTCCCAGCTTGCTCCTCCCAGATGACTGAGACCAGCCTTGGTGCTAACATAGTTAGTTTACTTCCCAATTATGTCAATGGAAGGGATTTTTTAAAAAAATGGAAGAAGAAAAAATGGGGCAATCCTACCCTACTCCACCTTTTGCCGTGGCAGACTGTAAGAAGTGATATCTCTGCCATGGATTCCTCCTGTTCCATAGGATTGCTATTCTCAAGCTTAAAAATGACTGCTGAGGAAAGGGTTAAGCAGTGCATCCTTTGCTATTTTGACTCACAACATGACTCATATACTGATTCTGGCTTTAAAACAAAACTACAGAGGTAAAAAAACAAGAGAACCTACATAATGGTGGAGTTTGACTCTCTTGAGTGCTGGAGAGCAACAGAAGAAGCTACTTCTTCCCAGTTAGATTCAGATTCCTGGTGAAAATCAGAACTGCATTCTGAAGTAGTTGTATATTTGAACACAGATACTTAATTAAGAAAAAACAGATCCTTTACCTTGAGAATGATTTTGGGGGGGGGGACAACTGAATTCTGTTTAGTTTAAGTGGTAGGGAGACAATGAAGGGCAGACCCTTTCAATGTTTATGAAATTATGCATTGAATGGCAAAAAAATGAAAAATATTTTTTTCTCCACAACACAAATTACTAGAATTTAAATTCACCTCCCAAATTTGATGGGCAGTAAATTCAAGGCAGACAAATTAAAAATTAGAGATGAGCACTTTAAAGTTCCCCTTGGAATACTGAGAAATTAGCTCAAATCCCCATCTATAATAATAGTATCTTGTATTTTACCCAAACTAATCTGACGACTCGGAAAAATTACCTACCAGTCTGCACCTTATTCCATGAAACGGCATAAAGTCACTCTATTAGATTATATGGGTGGGTGTAAAATACTGAATAGGCAAAATTCAAGGGAATGGAGCCCACCAACACAAACGACCTGCAGAGGGTGGGTTTCCAAAACCCTTGGATTTTATTCCTGCAGCATTTTCACTCTGTTAAGTATAATGAAGCCATGTTACTTCATTAACATGAAATAGCAGAAATTAAGATGCAAACCTAAAGATGGTTGGGTATCAAACCTAAAGATCACTGGGGATCCCACCCCTGCATGCAGAGGTTTTGCCTCTGTGGAATTTCTTTCCCCCTTTTGAATGGAGTGGAACAGTGTTTCCGTTCAATAGGTAAAACTGAGAGGCCAGGAAAGCCAGCGTCTTCTTCTCTGGCTCAGATTTTAACCCGAACCATAGAATAATTTGGTACCCAGTAAACCAAACATCTCCTTTGAGTCAAAATATAACAAGCCCCTGAAGTTGTTTTTTGAACCTCTACTCATAATTAACTATTGGAAATTGCAGCTGCCTCTGGCTTAGAAGGCTTTAAAAGCGGATAAGGCAAATTCATGGGAGATAGGTAATAGCTTGATGGAACCCACAAACTATACGGCGTTCTTATGACTTACTTGCTCTTATCTTTAGGCTTTCCAGAGGTAACCTGGCTGCCACTTGTGGGGAAAAGGCTTGTGGACTAGATGGACCTTTGGTCAGATTCATCAGAATTCTTAGTATGTTCTTATGTCACTGAAGTGGTTAATATTACATAGTATTGTGAGTATTATTGGATTTTAAAAATCCTATACAAACTACTTCATACAAAAGAAGTTATTTCCACATGATTTGAAACTTCCTCCTATAATTTTGTTTTGTGTCTCCGTTTTGTCACTTGTCACACACATCAAAAAGTGCTTCATTTTAACTCTAAGAAACAACCGATGAAAGACAATCCAGGAACAAAACAAAAAAGCCATACAATTACTTACATTTTTAAAGGGTTCTCTCTCTTTTGACATCTGAATTTTAGAAACAAGTTTCAGAACTTCCTTTTTTTCCTGGAAGGGAAGAAGTTTGCTTTTCGGAAGCCATTATAGGGCAGTATTGAATGTCTGAGTTTAAAAAACAACAAAGAGCAGCAGCAGCAGTAATAACTTAAGCACCACCACCCCAAAAAACCCTGCCAACCCCCCAAACTTTTAGAATTGCAAAGGCAGCATTGCTCATCCCTATGTATGGTCATTTCTTGAGTTTTTGCTCTATGAGCTGAAATTGCATGCACAACCCGATTAATAAAGATCCATGGGAGGCAGTGAGCCATTTCTGTGGCATGAGATACAATGCATTTGTAATTTGTAGGCTGGATTATTGAGGAGATTATGGCAACTGTTGTTCTATAACAACAATTATATACATGGCACACAGTGTCTTAGCAATAAAATCCCTACCCTGAAGAGTTTCCAATCTAGATTTAAGGAACAGGGGAGAGAACAAACTGACTGAAGTGCTGCAGCCATGCCTCACTCTCAATATGACATTGCCTCTGCTGTTTTGTTTTGTTTTTTGCTATCTTTGCGTAGAAGCACCAATTGGAGTTCCAGGTATGGAGAGGAGGCAAGAAAGAAAGAATGGGGTCAGTTTAAAAGGAGCAGGAGACAAGAGGGTGGTAGAGTTGGAGGAGTGATGAGTGACGGACATGGACACGGGAGATAGGGCATTTTGGATAAATAAATAAAGAAGAACATTTGGTTCTGTTTTATACAGCTACACATTTAGAACAGAATTAGATAAAGATTGCTGAAAGCTGGGTGAGTGACAGAATTGCCTTCAAACCATGCAGTACTAGCTTGGAAAGTCATTTGTGCATTAAGGAAAGCAATGGAGCACCACCCATGATGGATCTGAGCAATTGTGCCCAGCACACAATGTCACACGCTTTCATGATAACTGCCAGCAATTTTAGTCGATTACAGAACTGTACGTCCTAATAAAATACAAATACAAAAGTCTTCTTTGTGTGTGAGGACCTGTGTAGAAGAGAACAGCATTTCCATAATTGGCAACTGAAAGGGAAAATGTTTAAACACAAGCTGCAGTACAGTAATAGACACCTGTATAATACATCTATGTGGATTTGTGTTCATTTTAAGATCTTATCTTCCTGGTTTTTTTAAAAAAATGTATTCCATGACTAGCTGGGCCGAGTGAGAGTGGTTGTCCAAAGGTTTCCCAGGTGACAGAATGGAGATCTGGACCTAGATTTTCCAAGTTCTAGTCGAACAATGTTAATCAAGACACCACACGGACTCTGATTATACTCACTGCCAGCCCAGCAGCTCAGGGTGGGATGCTGCAGGATGAATAGGAAGCAGTAGAGAGACCAGTGTCCCATCCATACACACAAAGATGTCACCCAACCAAGTTCAGGAGCAATTATTTAATGCTATAGATGACATGGCTCTCTTCTCCCATATGGTAGTGGGGCTTTTCAACATTGCATAAGTATGTGGGGTTAAGCCCTGTAAAATAGCTTTAAAACTGAAATGATACCACAACTGGCCTCTCCTCCATATCTGATGTAAGTAGCTAGTAGACATTCTAATGAAATCTGGCATTACTTGGATTTACATCAGATTTCGCAGGTGTGTTTCCCACTGATGTTTTAGATCAGACTCCATACTGCCTGGAATCTGTATCTGGTAAAATGATCTGTGTCTAGATTCAGTTCAGGCATTCAGGCCTCACCGACCATGTATTTGCAACCACAGGCCTATAACCATCACACAGCATTTATGCAGTGTTTCATAGCACTGTTCCAGTGAGTGGCTAACCTACCTGGCCACACAAATGTGTGACTGGGGGATTTTCTCAAAGAACTAGAATTACTGTTTTTAAGAAACAAGAAAAGCTACTTGCTTCTTAATCATAAAAGCAGTGTAACAATTGCCCAACACAAAAAGCATCGAAACAAGTTTTAAAAATTGAAAATGGAATTAGTAAATCCTGTTATGATTGCAGAGATTAGCACAAATGGCTATACATTGAACAAATAGTTAACTTCTTCCAAGCTAAATTGGCTGCTGCTGAGCCATTAAAATTCATCATATTAATCTTTTGGTACAAACATAACTATGCTAAGATCTTTATATGAAATCCAAGCACATGGTACGGAAATCACATTCCAACACCAAGTAAATCAATCTTCTTTTTCATTGTTTATTTTTCATAATCCTCCAAGGCACTGGCTCACACAAAGAGCCAACTGCCTTGCAGATTTTTTTACATTTTTTAAAAATAAAATAATATAATGTGTATTTATATGTTAGGTGTAAATGGGGGGGGGAGTTAACTGAGAAATAAACAGCTTTTATTGGCTTTCATCACTTGCAATTATGAGAGCCTTGTCACCATTTCAAAACTCTCATAATACCATTTTTTTTAGTGAAGTTTTTAAAGCACGAAAAGCAAGAAATGGTCGGTCTCCAGGGATAGGTAGAGCTGACACAGTAACTCCCATGTAATTCACTTTTTTATGTGATTTCATTCAATGCAATTGTGTAACAACAAGAGCTTCACCTACCTCACTGGGTTGTAAAGAGGATAAAACGGAGTAAGGAGTTATGCACCTCAACTAGAGCCCCTTTCAGGAAGGATGGGATATAGAAGCAAGCAAGCAAGCAATGTATGATTGAATGAATGAATGAATGAAGCAAGCATTAGGTTTATTGGGCATTTCTTACTGAGGCAGTAGCTAACCCTCTTATGTATTTGAAGTCAACATACCTGTATTATGTTTTTGTCCTAACCCATGCCACATTGTGCTTCATGTAGTTTAAAGGGCTCAGGTATTTGGCATTGCTATTATCCTGCCTGCTTGTAGGTGTGTGTGTATTTTAATGTGGGTGTTTCCCAAAAGGGCACTGAGTTCAAATGCCCAGTTACAAGTGAATTGGGTGGTGGTGTGGGGGGGGGGGGAGAAGACAATGCACATCCGAGGTTTAAAGGTTTGAATGACCCCACCATGTGTGTGGGATGTGTTTGTGTGTGTGTCAGATTTAATACAACAACAGATGCATTTGTTGGTGCAGTCATTAAGAAAGCGTTAACCATTCAGTATTGCTTTTTAGCGTACACATGGAAGGACTTTTAAGGTTCAGCAAGGGCTGCCAGCATGGCAACCACAGGCATCCATGCAGCTGCAGAGTCCTTTGCCTGGTGCCCACAAGATTCCCCCCCCCCAGCCCGGAAATGAGGTTTACAAGATTAAGAAGCACTCTATTGTAACCAAGTGAAGAGTGTGTGACTGGCCGCAGCCAGTGTGTGTGGTGCCCATGACAACTTTTACCCTTCTCAGTTTGCAAATGTGCCCACAGGTCCCAAAAGTTTGGCACCCCCTGTT
The DNA here is from genome assembly GCF_009819535.1 of Lacerta agilis. Lineage (NCBI taxonomy): Eukaryota > Metazoa > Chordata > Lepidosauria > Squamata > Lacertidae > Lacerta > Lacerta agilis. The sequence goes on from NC_046316.1 coordinate 14,323,850, forward strand.
TAAAGGAACAAATGCATGACTGTCAAGCGTAGACTCGGGGGGCGGGGGGGGGGGGGGAACTGATCTTGGGTTGTATTGGCACAGTACCATCCCTATGTTGTTTTATCCCAGTATTAATATATAGCATTAGCATACCATGCAACCGTCCCGCAACACCCCAGATTTACAGCCTGGCTTCTGATCCCAGTCCCGGCTGTGCCAGATTGTGGGACCAAAATACACGTGTGTTTTTGTTCCACGCTGTGGCATGGGTCAGTTGGCTCACACCGGAGTGCGAGACCAAAACATGGAACCACTCTTCTTCTCCCTTCTGAAAGCAGTGCTTGCTTCTGGAAGTACATTGGCTGGAAGGCCAAGTCACTGCAACCCTCAAAGTGACCATGGCTGCTGTGGTGGTGGAGGCTGTACTTGCTGCAGCAGCGGTGGTAGCTGCAGAGACTGTGGCAGCCTCCAGTGCTTCGAGAGCTGCAGCAACTCATCTTTCCTGTTCTGAAAGTCAAGTTTCTGTGGCCCTCGAAATGCCGGCTGTGAAGGCAGAGGATTTTGGAGGGTATGCATTAGTATGATGTACATAGCTGTCAACTTTTCCCTTTTTTTAAAGGGAAATTCCCTTATTCCAAATAGGATTCCTCACAAGAAAAAAGTTGGCAGCTATGATTATGTAGTGGGCAGAGTGCTGGACTGGGACGTGGGAGATCTGGGTTCAAATTCCCACTAGGCCATGAATCTCACTGGGTGACCTTGAGCCAGGGTGGTTGTGAGGATAAAATCAGGAGTCAGAGAACCATATACAACCCCTTGAGCTCCTTGGAGGAAAGGTGGAACATAAATGAATTGAATTTAAACAAACCAACCTTAATACAGTTTCATATTTTTATCATTGAAATGGAGGAAATGTCAGATACTTCTCTTTAAAAGTAGCGCTATTGAAGTTTGCTTGGTTTAAATATCAGGTTAATAAAGGTAATTTATAAAGCTTAATAAAGGTTTAAATGAGTAGGATATGCTTTTGTCTCTTCTGCACTGTTTGACCCTTTTATTTGGCTCTGCTAATACATTTGTCATGTTCAGAAGTGTATATCATTAATGAATTAAAATACTGCATTTAGTCAGCAGTTTTCTTCCTTCTTTTAAAGTATTTTATTTTCTTTCCCTCCCTCAATTTTCCTGCTTGGGAATTTGCATAGCCATATAAAGGGGGGGCAGGGGGTGAGCAGAGGGAAGAGTTTTTGTGTGTTTTTTTAAACAAAGAGTTGAGTTGAAAGTGTTGGGTTTGTTAATGGAAGGTCTATGCTTTCTTTGCACCCAAGAAAGTCAGCCGGCAGCTGAAACTCACTTAAAACAACTGCTAAATGAAAGAAATCTAAACACACATTTAATGACTTGGGTTTTTTTCTTTTTCTTCTTTCATGAAAGTGTGTGTCAAAAGATTTTCACTTGTATAAGGTAACTCTTAATGATGTGGGAGCCAGAGGAGCCAGATATGAGTCTTTCGTTGATAATTTCTGAACAGATGAAAAAGAATATTTTAAATTCTTGAGATGTTTGTGACTTTTTGGATGCCTCTTAGTAGATAAAGTTGACAGCTCTATCAGCTTTACACTTTGCGGGGGGGAAATACTTTACTTCCAAGAGCAAAATGTCAAGGCATTATTGATATGGTTTTCTGTATGTTAATTGAAATACGTGATGGCCTTTCCCCCAACTTAGTGTGAAGTTATCTCTGGCATTATCAAAGGAACAATACACCCTCCAGTGCTTCGTTGTAGCAGGTTAGGGTCATGATCTTCAGCTGTTTCCTGAGATGAAACTCCAAGATCTCTTGCACAACAAGAGTTGGCACTGGAAATTTCTCATTCAATGAAACTTGAAGTGATTTTGTGGTTTCCCCACACATAGCTAGGTTGCCCCAAATCTCCCCTAGAGCACAAGCTGAAGCAAATTTAGAGGCTTCTCAGGCAAAACATCTGAGGAGTGTTGGGGAAACAAAGGATTTCAGTAGCATGAACAAAATATATATTTTTCTTGTGGGGCCAGAGCACTATAAACTCTCCATTTCCTGTTTGAAACAGAGGAATCTGCCTTATTCTGAGTTGGACCATTGGTCCTTCTAACATATTATTGCCTACAATGACTAGCAACAGGGCTTCAGTCAGGATTCTTTTCTCATTCCTATTTTGGGACACCAGGAGTGAAACTGGAAGCTTATTTTGAAATCTTTGCATGGATCTAAAACTTCTGGTTTGAAAGCATGTAAGTGCTATGCTCAGTATTTTAAATGGTGAAACTGAAACAAACATTTGTTCCCGTCCTGTTGGAAAAATTACTCTCAGATTCCAAAAGCCCATTTTCTAAAGCCAGATGTGTAGGGGATTGGCTATGATGGCTGAATAATATAACAAAATATCCTTATTGCAGTGAAACTTGTATTCCATATTCTTGTAGGTGGCTTTCATGAGGCTATATGAGCGTTGTTATCATTGTGCAAAGCCTTCTTCTTTTTCATAGTTAATGGCTCTTGTTAGGGACTTTTGTTTCTTTCATGATACCAGTTTTGTTATCTTGAATGTGTTTATACTTTCTAAAAAGTAGACAGAAAAAAAGATACAGTGGGAGAGAAAAGCACACAAGAGAAAATAGCCACCAAGAGTAATAATTCCAGTTAATGGCTATTTCATCAGGCGATCATTCAAATAATTCTATCACAAGCTAGCTTTTCACGGCAGAGAGTCAATACTTTCCCTGCGAAAGAGATCTCACTCAAAGTCATGGGGATTCGTGCTCTGGGATCGGGGCCAACATTGCTAAACAGATTGCTAAACAGGAAATACTCAGTGAAAAAGGTCCTTTCTACCTTAGAAAAGTTGTAGAGGGACATTGTGCTGTTAGCGTTTAGATGGCTGTGTAGGTGATGAGTTTACATTTTATTGCACCAGAGTAAAGACCTCCGCCCAAGAAATCAGCAATAAATGCAGTTTGTTACTCATTTAGCTGAAATGAACAATAAATCCAGCAGTAGTGTACCACTTGATGGTCCTACACTGCTCACTTGACTGCCAGCTGGTTGAGTCACAGCAGCCTACTGAGATAGGAAGGGTTGCAGCAATAAGGTCAGCATAGTGCAAATGCACCGCCAGGAGCTCCAGATAGGCTCTGCTGGCAGATTTCCGTGGCGCCACCACATCACCACATCTCTCCCTTCTCTGTGCTTGTATTCTGCAGCAACTTAGGTCACTAGAGGTCAAGTGAGTGGGGCAGCCCCATCATGCCATCCACATATAGTGAATGTTTAGCATTTGGTGTCAGTGATCATATGTGTGTGCTAAATAATCCCAAATGAATTTTGTGCATGCTCAAAGACATGATGTATGTTTCTCTGGTTGTTGTTGTTGTTGTTGTTGTTTTTTAGATAGTCATACCAGCAAATGCTGATGCTCACATTTAGATGACTATCTTATCACTTACTTGCATTTCTTTTTTGGATCTAATTGAAAGTGCTGAGTTTGACCTAAAAAGCCCTGGGTGGTTAGAAGCTTAGTATCTAGAGGGACTCCTTCCCCCATATTTACCAACCCATACCTTAAGATAATCAATGGAAGCCCTTCTTCAAGTGCTCCCTCAATAAGAGGTGTGCAGAGTTGAGGACACAGCCTTGTCAGTGATGGCCCCCCTGGCAGTGGAATGCTGTTCCTAGAAAAACTGAGCTGCTGCATACTTTACATATCATCTGGTAAAGACTTATCTCTTCTCTTAGGCTCCTTAAACATCCTCCCATTTTAAATTAACATCAGTATCAATTAACAAATGTCAGTTGGGTTTTCTGTTCGTTCAGTGGTAAACAGTGGGTTTTCCTGGAACCTGTGGCTAGAAAACATGGGGCAAGTGAAAATGTTGACGAGTAAATATATCTAAGTAATAATTCAAAAATCTGTTTGGAGTTGTTGACATTTGCATTTGCATGTTTACTTTCATCAACTATCACACGCTACTGTAACATACAATGTTCTCTTCTTACATTATCAACCCACAGATGGAATGGGGTTCCCTTTTTTGCTTCTACTCTTCCATGTGTGCTGGTGGTGTGGTTGATGGAGGAATCTCCTGTGCAAGGTCAATCCATCAGCTAAAGAATCATTATAAAGGAATAATGTGTGTATATAATTGCTAGAAAGTTGTCCTTATTTGAATGGGGCAGGTGTGCCGTTTGGTTCTTTAGGTGTATAGCTATAAAGGAATGCTTAGCTAAGAGTAGAGGTCACTGGAAAAAATAATTTATTTAAACTTATTTTGCTAATTGTAATATTGTTCTGTTAGACACAGAGAATATGTTCTAAGATTAACCACTGGTCTCATTAAACCAAACCTGCAAAGAGATCCAGTTAATCTTCATTTTCTTTTATTGCCCAGAATACCTCATTGACATTTAAGGACAGATGCAGAAACAGCTAGGAGGACTTTTAAGACCTGCCAATCTTTTGATTATTATTTTTTAAAATGTAAGTGTTGTCCACACCTCTCTGGCCATTAGAAAAGACCGAGGCTACCATTTTGTTTTTTAAAAAATTATATTTATTCGATATTTTATACACAAACATTAACCAATCTACAAATACATAAAAACATAAACTAACAACTACAAACATACAACATATAAATCTATCTCTTATCTAATACTCCTTCCTCACAATGTAGTAGGACTTCCTCCTATCCCCTCTTTCTGCGTCCCTTGTCCAATCATCTTTAGTAACTTCCAATTATATTAAATTTCTAAATATTCATTATATTTTCTAAACACATTAAATTTCTAAACCTATTAATCATATTTTATAACATAGTAACCGAATTATTTAATTTTATCTATTTTTAAACTTATTCATCATCTAACTTAACCACTTATCTTTAAATATCTTTCCTTCTAGTTATATCTAACCTTCAATCATACAATAATTTTTAATACAATTTAAATTTCATTCATTCTCCTTCCACTGCGTTGTCCCTTTGGTCACAGAGTTTCCCGGACATTTCTGCGAGCTCCATATAGTCCATCATTTTCATCTGCCATTCTTCTATCGATGGTAATTCTTCTGTCTTCCAGTCCTTAGCTATCAGAATTCTAGCTGCTGTTGTGGCATACAAAAATAAGGTTCTATCACCTTTAGGAATATCTTGGCCTAGGATGCCCAGTAAAAAGGCTTCTGGTTTCTTCTTAAATGTGTTTTTCAACACTTTTTTCATTTCATTATATATCTTTTCCCAGAAGTCTTTTACCTTAGGGCACGTCCACCACATTTGGAAGAAGGTTCCTTCTGTTTGTTTACATTTCCAGCATTTATTACTTTGTCCATGATACATTTTTGCCAATTTCACAGGGGTTAAATACCATGTATACATCATCTTCATGATGTTCTCTCTTAATAAACTGCATGCTGAAAATTTTATACCATTTTGAGTCCATTTTGTTGTTTGTTTATATAAAGCTTTTTAGTATGCAAGGCAGAGAGTGCATGTTAAGGATTTATTTTATTCACTCCCTCTGTGAAACAAAAAAAGGTTATCCTGAAGTTTGCGGAAGATTTCATATTTCAACCAAGCTCTACACATATCTCAAGCAATGTCTTTACAATGCAAAATATTTGTGCTTGATCCATTGTGCAGTCGTAGTATATCTATTTTCTCTCTCTTTAATGGCTTAGAAAAAAGGGAAAACATGAACTGCCAGCAAGTTAGGAAACAAATAGTTGATGGCTAAGATCTTATCTTGGAATTTCTCATCTCTCTTGCCAGGCAAGAAACACACACTCTGAATCACTAAAGGACAAGAGTTTGGGAAGCTATTTCAGCAGTCTTGGGAACAGTGCTGTTGTGGTCAATACAATTGCTAAATATATACAATAATATAGCTTGTCGCTTCTCCCTTTGTGTTCATTTTTATCCTTTCTCTGGGAAATCTTTAGCATACTGATGACCTGGGGCGGGCGGTGGGTGGGTTCCTTTCCTCCTACTAAGCCTGACTTCCCTTCCTGAATATCAGGTGTCATCTCCTTTCACTAGAGTTCTCATAGGCCTTAGGAACTGGATGTGGTAGTTTTCGACTGCTTTCCACATCACAGTATTGAGACCATATTGCGTAACAACGCTCTCAATAGTCCTTAAACACCATTCTGATCTCATTGATCTCTGTCTTCTCTTGACTTGGGTAGGGACAATACAGCAAAGGAAAAGCAAGATAATGTAAAACTAAACATGATACGAGGTATTTACCACTCCTCCATTCACTTTTGTCGTTCAGTCGTGTCTGACTCTTCGTGACCCCATGGACCAGAGCACGCCAGGCACGCCTATCCTTCACTGCCTCTCGCAGTTTGGCCAAACTCATGTTAGTAGCTTCGAGAACACTGTCCAACCATCTCATCCTCTGTCGTCCCCTTCTCCTTGTGCCCTCCATCTTTCCCAACATCAGGGTCTCTTCTAGGGAGTCTTCTCTTCTCATGAGGTGGCCAAAGTACTGGAGCCTCAACTTCAGGATCTGTCCTTCTAGTGAGCACTCAGGGCTGATTTCTTTGAGAATGGATAGGTTTGATCTTCTTGCAGTCCATGGGACTCTCAAGAGTCTCCTCCAGCACCATAATTCAAAAGCATCAATTCTTCGGCTATCAGCCTTCTTTATGGTCCAGCTCTCACTTCCGTACATTACTACTGGGAAAACCATAGCTTTAACTATACAGACCTCTGTCAGCAAGGTGATGTCTTTGCTCCATTCACTACCATTCCTTTCATTCCTCCATTCACTACCATTAGTCTAACCATCACTTACAGCCCCAGAAGATAGAGAGGAATGTACCACCAGCAACTGCTGCAAAACAAACAAAAGACAATCCTATGCCTGGGAGAACAGAAGGGTCTTTGCCTAGTGCCAAAGAGATATCTGTGTCGGTTGCAGTCAAGCTTCCCTGGACAGAGTATGTCATCTTACAGAGGCTGCTACTGATCCTACACACTGCCTTGCAGGACATTTTTGGGAGAAGAAAAGGATGAGTGGAGTCCCTAAGATGGTTGAATGGTACCTTACACACCTTCTGGCAACTCCTGCAGCCAAGCTGGCACCAAACGTATTGCTCAGTGAGGCTGAGAAGGGGAGTCTTGTCATCTGTGCATTCCAGGACCTCCATATACACTGCCCAGGGCTTGCCCCTTGTGGGGGGTCAATGCAGAGGCAGCAGTTACGAGTTATGTGTCTCTGCAGTCACAGAGTGGGCAGTATTGGGTACCTGCAGTGGGTAGAAGCATCAGGACAGGTGGCACAAAAGGCCCTGTAGCTTCAGTGACTGCAGCTGCCACCAGGCATTGCGGGTAGTGAAAATTGTGATGGCTACAGTTGCCTAGCCTAGCACTTCTCTCTCTCTTTCTCTCTCCCTCTCAGCTTCACACAATAAGCTTTTTTAAAAAAAAAAAAATAAAACAGGGCCCTGGCATTTTTCTCACCATGCCATGTGCATCTTCCAGGCCTGCTCCTGTGTTTTCCCACATTGAAAACCCATGCAAATGTTGCTTTTCAGTGTTAGTAACAGAAATGTAATACTTAGCACTATAGGCAATTGAAAGTGCTCCATATACATTGTTTTCTCATTCTTACAACATCTCTTTGAGATAGGTTAGCATTATTAGCCTATACAGTATTGTAGAATGCAGCCAGAGAGAGAGAGAGAGAGAGAGAGAGTCTTTTTCAAAGTCCTACTAATGAGTTCATGGCAGATTTGAACTGAGGACTTCCTGATTTACAGCTAAGTGTCTTAGCTACTGTGCTGCAGCAGCTTTAAGGCCAGAAGTTCACTTCCATCTCCACCACCTAGCCTGCTATAGGAGGTCGAAAATTCATATGTTTGCTTTTCCCAGTGTAATCATTTGTTCTCCATTGCATACAAATAGAAGTATCCAAAATACACTGGAACGTGCAATGCATGAATAAAGAACAATGTGGAATTATAGCAGCTACAAAAGAGTGGGCAGAGTTACCACCCACTACCCAAACAGCCATGAATTTGTCTGCCACCCTCTCTCATTAAAGAAAAAGAGAGGCACATCTTTCCTTTGGCTTAATTACACATAATCTCGGTGACAGCCGAAACACAAACCTAAACAGTCAATCAGAGAAAAATATACACAAAATTAAGCACTTCACACAGTGTCCAACCCTTTCAATCTTTATTAATACTTTAATTATATTAATTACACTGTAGTTTAGCGCATTTGCTATTTACAGGGAGGTGGGGGAAAGTAGTGATGGAATGGAGTAAGTAATGAGTCTGAATAGAATGGGCTCGTGCTAAAATTAAGATTATTAGCAAAACCTAAAGTAGCAGTGATTTGTATAAATAAATAATTCAAGTTTATGTTTCCTTATGTTCCACCCATCCACTCATTCTTTTTTCTGCAGCAAAATGTTCTAACATGGGCTGTTGGGCTTTGAGCAACAGAGTAATTTTCAAAAATCAGGCTGCACATTCAAGTTTCAAAAGGGTTATTTTGCTTGTACTTAATTCACCTAACTGCTTTGAATCTGTGTTGGTCAATGAGCCTGGTGCCCCCCCCCCCAAAAAAAACCAAAAGTTTAGGGAAGGGATAAGGGGCTTGCAGGCCATTAGCAAGGTAGGGCAGCTTAACAGAGGACAGACCTCTATTTTAAGGTGTCCTCTTTTTTCATAGCAGACGAATCTCATTACACACACACACACACACGAGTTACAAACTTGGAGGATTAGGGGAATGCTGTCGATGTAGCGTATCTTGATTTCAGTAAGGCTTTTGACAACGTCCCCAGTGATATTCTTGTGGAGAAGCTGGTAAAATGGGGACTGGGAGGTAACTGTCAGGTGGATTTGTAGCTGGTTGAAAGACCAAACCCAAAGAGTGCTCACTAACAGTTCCTTGTCATCCGGGGGGCAGGGGGAGAGAGACAAGTAGTGTGCTGCAGGTTCTGTCCTGGGCCCATTATTGTTCAACATCTTTAAAAATGAGTTAGATTAAGGGATTGAGAGGATGCTAATCAAATCTGCAGATAATACCAAACCGGGACAGGTAGCCAATGCCACTGAAGGCAGAATCAGGATTCAATAATAAATAATTAATAAATATGACCTTAACAGATTGAAGAACAGAGCCCAAACTAACAAAAGGAATTTCAGTAGGGACAAATATTAGGGTCTACACTTAGGCAGTAAGAACCAGCTGCACAAATATAAGATGGGGGACATTTAGTCTTCTTTGAGGGTATTTCCTTTTTTGTCAAATGTGTAGTAACTTTGTGTAAGTGTGCAAGTGTTGTGCAAGTGAGGGAGGAGGGAGGAACGAACGAATGAACGAACGAACTTTGGTTCTCACACCACATTAAGTCCTTGGAAGCAGGAAGGTAGTTTCAGAATAATTTAGCTGGAAAAGTTTTGGAAGAAGAAGAAGAAGAAGAAGAAGAAGAAGAAGAAGAAGAAGAAGAAGAAGAAGAAGAAGAAGAAGAAATAATGCTTGAATTCCAGACAGGACAAGAGAGATATCCAAAGATGGCCAATGGGATTTCTCCAGGACCAGTTCCATAAATATATTCAAGCATTTATGCAGAAGAAGTCTTGATAGACCCCACATATGTATGCTGTTCTCTGGACTCTGAGAGGATAACTAGAACAAAAGTGTAAGCAACCCATTAAAGGGATGCTGGAGGAAAGGAACTAGCACATACCAGTATGTGTTCTCAGGTGGCATCTCATTCATGCAGCTTTCCTGACCAGACTTCCTTTCCTTTAGCAGGAGAACTACATCATTCAGCATAAGAATCCTTCACAATCATGGGGTTCACAGATTCAGAGGTAAACTGAAACAACAGGAGATTAATCCTCTGAATGAATAGGGATTAATTGTCTTTACTCTTCATTTGAGTGTACGCTTCAGTTATTGGGAGGGGTGGAAAACTTTGTGCAAAACCTAGAAGCTGGGGTGGGAGAAATACTTGGAGCCAGATAGGAAAACAAGCAAGCCAGCAAACAAACAAATTGTTTTGACCAGTGTTTTAATTAACCTTTTAAGTTTTCAAATGTTGTGTCCAGACAACTGGCGTCAGAGTTCCCCCCCCCCATTGAGTATCTCATGACTTGAGTCTGATTTATGCTCTATCATAAAGCACACAGGAGGCACACACTCCAATGTACTCGTTCTGTTAGTGCAAGGATTTATGCTTGTGCAACAGAAGTCCACCCTCACACACACACCCCACACACACGTGCACCCTGCACCCTCTCCAAATCTATTATGGAGGGTTGGGACAACCTGCAGAACAAATTTAAGGAGCATGTTGTTCATTGTGCAAGCATGAATCCTTGCACTGATGGAACAAGTTACTTAGTGCTACACTGAATGCATCCCCATGGAGCCCATACTGGTGGCGAAGCTACCCAGCCCTGGCAAATCATAAGAACTTGTATCAAATCTGATACAAATGTGAGGTAAAATCTGTTAAAATTGTTGTATACAAACTTTGATGCAACAGGAGGTTTAAACTTAGAACACACACAGTTTTCTTAACATTGTAAGAGTTGCCCAATGACTGGTTTCAAAGTGGCTGTTTCCCTAGGTTTCAATTCTCTGGTGATGTTCCACGTACCGGTAATTGATTCTTTCCATAGAACCTGGTCATAGAAAATTCTGGTTCCTGCTATCGTTGCAGACAGTGGCGTATGTTCACATAACATAAATAAAACACAGCAACTGTTGTGCTCTTTGCCCTTTGTTTTGTTTCGCCTCTGTAGTGCCTCTGATAACCGGAATTATTGTCACACGGAGAGTTCTATATTCCACTAAAAGTGTGATATCTCTGAGAACAGATGATGGCTTTATTGCATAAACTTTTGTCGTTGGTGAAGTGCAGCCATAAAAGCCTTAGTCCTGGTCCTTTTATGACTCCTTTTGTTCAGGAGAATCTAATGGAGGAAAAACAGCGCTGAGATGTGAAAAGGCTGCTTGTTTACGATTCTATCCAGATTCCTAGCTTGCCTTTCCCCCCCTTCAATAAAAGGAAAGGAAACCAGCAGGAAAATTACAATACAGAGCACCTCCCGGATTTCTTTCACCATTCCCTCTCATCTGTGTATCAAGCCACAAGGCAGCTGTTGAACAAGTAATATCAACAAAGCCATCTTTTAGCCCTTTGATTTTAGGCTATTCATAACTTCTGCCCTGGAATGAAATGACTTTCACAATTAAAACAGCGAAATCAATGCCGTATCTATTGTCATGTCTTCAGGAGAAAAGCTTTAATTACAACCGTCGTTAGATAACACAATCATTACACCTCCTTAATCTCAAATATAAAACCAGTCTTCTTTGAGTGCTACACTACCCTTTTTCTTTCATTTTTTTAAAAAGAAAATGTGAATGGCTTTTTATCTGAGTACTTCAATTTGCATGGCTTTGCTTCAAGGCAGCTCCCCGTGATATGTTAATTGCAGAGTGCTTTAAGTACTAAAAGATTAACATAAAACCCTTTGCAAACAAGCTAATAGTTTATGATAATTTTTGCAGGCCTTTGTGTGTCTATCACTGCATTGCCTCTAGCTGTAATTTTATAAAGAAGCTGTAAAATATCATTTAAACAAGTTCATTTACACATAATTATTATACCAGAATCACATTATTCAATTTAGATACTCCAGCCTATTAACAATCCATGAACTAAAATGTAATTAAACTATTTTCCTTTTATGAACCTATTCATTACAATGTGTGGGAGATGGATCTTTCGGTTTCACTAAGACTTTCAGCACTTTGTTGTCGAAATTGACAAGTCTGGCACTCATTTTGTGCCTTTAATTATATTAAAAGTACTTCAAGACAGCTCAGATAAAGAATATATTTAGAAAAAGAATGCTTAGAAATGCCAATGATGGTGCCATCGAGAAATTTATATTTATTTCTCACCCACACAATTTCTGCTCACTTAATAGTGGAAAATATGATCAGGAGTATTATTGAGATTTTTTTTTTCCTGTTGGGTTTCTAAGCAAGTTCCCCCCCCTACTTCCCACCACTCCAATATAATTTATATCATTTTACCACATTGCTCTTTTCTATAATATCTATTCTATTTTTAAACAATAAATTGAACTCTCTAAGGCAGATAATTATATACCATAGATACTGTGTACATTTAGATCGAATGCATAAAAATGGAGTGGAATGCATATTTCGTTTAGCGTAAATGGTGAATATCATACTGGTTTATAGTTCTGGGTTGCATGGAATTGCTCCTTTTATTGGATTAAGGGAGGGGCAGTGGCTCAGCTAAGTGAGCATCATAACCAGTTTCTGTTTCTCTTCCCACCCAAGCTTTTGGGATGGGGTGGTCTATAACGTGATATGGAAACAACAAAATCTGGTTTGTTTTAAAATTTCCTCAATACTTTCTGCCTTTTTGTACATCTGACTAAATGAGCTGTGGTCCACAGAAGTTTGTGCTGTGATATATTTCTTAGCCTTTAGCATGCCACGTGATTCTTTTCTGTTTATCGTGTCCTCCCTTAAAGAGGGCACGTATTGCGGTGAGACCTGGCAACCAAACCCTGTGTTGTGGGTGGGTATGATTGACAGCCACAACACCAATCGGTAGGTCCCTTGATGCAGGGTTCAATCAGGCCAATGGGACGCAAGCTAAATGGATCGAGGGACCTATAAATACCCATGCACATGATCCAGAACTTCCTATTTCGGCGCGTGCATCAGAACACCTGCCCACCTCTCCCTACTTTTAGGGCTTGTTTGCTTGACCTTGCTATGCCATCATGTGTCGTCTGTCGTTGGGACGGGCACGGCAGGAATTTTCCCTACTTAGCTGATTGGCTGTTGCCATTTGGGTTTTGCCTGTTGCGTAGCAAATCGTCACAACTTGTAAGGTTGTGGATAGGCTCTGGTTCAGGTGACAGGGATGGGAGAACGCTCTCGCCATCCCTATGTGAAGGGTATTCCGTTAAAGGAATCCAGGGACTTGATGGTTTGGTCGGTCCCTGAGAGGGGGTTGTGCTTGTGCCTGAGTCCAGGGGGACATTTGGGTGGCGGATAGAGCATGTCCCCGGCTTTCCATTTATCCAGGTGTCCACCCTTGGCTGACCTAAGCTGGAACCCTGGGTCAGCACTCCCTGCGGAGCAGGGAGCTAGTTGAACCAGAGCCTATGCAACCAATCACTTGCTGTAATCAATAAAGTTGTGGCCTAATTTCTGCCAAAAACCAAACCAAATTTTGAGTCTTGTCTGAATTTATTTGGGGTGAGGTTGAAAGGTCTGAACACGCAAATGTTTCACAAGGAATGCTTGCCTGAAGCAAAAAATATATGCAACAAAATGGAATCCTCCTCTTCAGTGCCAACATCTGCTAGGTTGTCCTGAGACTAAATGAAATAGCTGAACATCCAGTGTTAATTGGGTTATGGATACGGTAATTTTGACCCACAGTAGCTTGGCCAGTGTGCATTTGGCTGCCATTGCAGTGGTGGGGTTAGATGCTGAAGGGTTTGTTTATTTATCTAGAAGATTTATAAACTGCTTGATCACTGTCCAAACAGTGCACAAATAAAATACTGTAGAAGCTAAAACTGAATTCAAACGCACAAACCAATTAAAAAACAAACATGCATAAAATCATCATAATGAAAAAACAAAGATAGAAATCAATAAACCTTTTTAAAGGTAACTAAATTGTATCACTGGATACAATTTCCTATCTGATTCAGACCAGGAGTCTTGGGAATTAGCACTACCGGTATATCCTTTTTTACTGTGCCACCAGAACAGCTAGTCAGAAGAAGGAAATGCAGCAAGCAAAAACCTTCCTAACTAGAGCCAGAGCAAGGAGAGAAGAGAGTATTGGGGGTAGTGAACAAAAGAAAAGAAAGCCTTATGACTTGTTCACATATGAGCATTATTTAGCTGTTAATCCACTTTTCACCCATTCAAATTAGGCCAGAGTATTTGAATTAGTATATGTGGAATAACTTTGGTCTTCCCTGTTCATACTAGTAGGTGCTCCTGTTTGTTTTTGTCCCCACTTCTAATTCATTGATTCAATATGCCGATTAAATACTGACAGATAGCTTTTTTATAACGTTGGTTATAAAAAAATATCCCTGTCCAGGAAGTGTGCAAAAGCATACAGACAATTGTAAATTCTTAGTGTGCACTTTTGCAGTTTTCTGATTTTGTGCAAATCTGAGGGATCATGGTCCTGCAACACTTATTGCACCCTCACATATGCTGGTAGAAGACAACAGAAACAGATAGCGTTGGTGCATTGACTCTCCATAAAGCAGGATGGTTCATGCACAGATGGCACACACAGTGACTTCTGGAATGACAGAAGTAGAAAATGTAATGGTGTTCAAAGGAGTGAAGATGTGCCCAGAGATGCTGAGTGGGATTCAACTAGGATATATTGGAATGGTAGGCTGTGAATGATGGACAAGGGATACAATGTACTAGCCCAATTTAAAGGCCTAAATTGAAGATATGGTCCAAAACAGTGAACATTGTGCAAACTGAAGACAGAATTGCAGAGAGTCCATGGCAATCAGGAGTCCACCCAGCAGGAGCTGCTTGCCATATATTAGCAACAGATCTGCTCAAGTATAGTGGCAAGTCATATCTGCCTACAGTTAGTGACTACAGTTACTACTTCAAAGTGATGCAATTACAAAAACAAATAATAATTAAAAACAATGCTTCCATGTGCTGTAATAAATCACAAGAAGATTAAATTTGCCAGGTTCAGTATTCATGATAGTGAGCCTTGGTAGACATCTAAGGAATTTTATAACATTTGCACATCCAACTAGTAATATTATAATAATAATAATAATTTATTATTTGTACCCCACCCATCTGGCTGGGTTTCCCCAGCCACTCTGGGCGGCTTCCAACAGATATTAGGATACATTAAAATGTCACAGATTAAAAACTTCCCTGAACAGGGCTGCTTTCAGATGTCTTCTGAATGTAAAATAGTTGTTTATCTCTTTGACATGAGATGGGAGGGCGTTCCACAGGGCAGGCACAACTACTGAGAAGGCCCTCTGCCTGGTTCCCTGTAGCTTTGCTTCTCGCAGTGAGGAAACCGCCAGAAGGCCCTCAGCACTGGATCTGTGTCCAGGCTGAACGATGGGGGTGGAGACGCTCCTTCAGGTATACAGGACTGAGGCCGTTTAGAGATTTAAAGGTCAGCACCAACCCTTTGAACACCCAGCCCAAACCCCCGATGATCTCTCCCAGTGGCTGCATGAAGGGAAGGGTCGCAGAGAAGTCCAGTTGAACCAGGAAGTGATCTGACCATGGCACTTCTTTAGTTTCACTTTTACTTAGTGTCAGATCACCAACATCCATAGAGGTGAACACCAGGTCCAAGGCATGTCCGCGGCTATGAGTTGGGCCAGACTTATTCAGGGACAGCCCCATGGAGGCCATGCTTTCCACGAAGTCCCGAGTAGCCCCTTGTAAGGATGTGTCAGCATGGATGTTAAAATCCCCTAGGACAACCAAACTAGGTGTCTGCAGGGGGACATCCGCCACAACCTGAAGCAGCTCGGGCAGGGAATCCTTGGTGCAGCGAGGTCAGTACACCAAAGGGAATCCAGTACTGCCCTATTGCCCAACTTCCAGAGCATGCACTTAGAGAACTGGGTCTTCCCAATAGGATGTCTGGTGCAAACTAATGACTTCCTAAAAATCACTGCAACCCCCCTTCCCGCTGTGCGTAAGAGAAACCTGGTGGACAAGCAGCAACAAGGACAGGCCCATCTGCTTCATCCAACCAAGTCTCTGTTGCACATGCCAGGTCAAGTCCCCCATCCACAATCAGGTCATGGATAGCAGTGGTCTTATTCATCATTGGCCTGAAAGATATGTGATGGATGGGTCTTGTGGTATAGCAGAATATGGGGTGCTTGTTTTGAAGTTTGAGTTAGGGTGGTCATGTGTATCCTTTACAGTGATGAGTCCTCTGTTTGAAGGATCTGGCAGAGGACGGTCTCTGGAAAAAGTCCTCTCTTTGAAAAATTGCCTGGTTGAGGTCTGGACTAAAGATAAATAATTAGAGGAAGGGAGAGCAGGGGCTTTGAAGTTGCCCTTCAAAAGATGCCACCAAAAGAGCAGGCACACAAGTTATCTGATCACAGCCTTCCTCTCTATGGTGAGATCATGGCTTTTTTCAGCTGGAACTTGCCAGAACTCATTCCGGTACCTCTCAGGTGGTTCCATTGCTATTCTAAGAGAACGAGGGAGGTGTTCATGATGAGTTCCGGCACCTCCTTTTCTAGAAAAATAGCACTGGGTGAGATGTATTAGATTCTATTTAAATTATTGTTATTATTTCTAAATATACAGGAAATTTAGCACATGTAGATGTGTCCTGTTTTGTCCTCTTTTTTGATATGTAACTGACCACCCTTATTTTACCTTGTGCATTTGTGTACACTTCAGGTGTACAGTATTTGAAATTTGCATATGCTCACTGCATTCTAAGAAAACCATGACCTGCTGCAAATTTAAGGTCCTGCAAAAATTAAAAAAACAAAAAAACAAAACAAAACAGAACAGAACTGATGGTGTGGATGCTTATTAACAATGAACACTGAGTTGGTCACTATTAGATAGGCCTTTGGTCTGATCCAGCACAGCTCTTCTTATATTTTGTGACTTACTTTTATAGAGATCCCATTTACACAATGCCTGCACTGCCTTTGGGGTATGTGGGACAAATTTGCATGTCCATTTTTAAAAGTCCACGTCACTGTCAGCAAGGAACAAACAGTTGCCAAACACTGGTTCAGGAGCTGCCTTTTAAAGCATCTATTCTGAGGAACTCAGCTTGTATATGAACATAAGAGAGGTGCGTAAGCTCATGACACTCTCAGTATGAATTATGGGTAGAAGACTAGTTTCAAAGGCAAAGGTCATGATTTTGCAATACCTTTAACATGTTGTGAGATGGATAAACTTAAGGAGCATCACTAGTGGCAGCCATTAACATAGGATGTGAGCTACCATCAGCTCCTGTCAGGAATGTCGGTCAATGTGCCATGGAGACTTTCCACTTGTTCACAGCAATCCACGAGGGAAGCCATTGTTCTCATTATGACTTTGCATTGTGGATCAATGGCCCAGTACAGCCTGTTTCAAGCGGTCTCCACTTGGCTTTCATAATCCATAAACCAGTCCTAAGCCATCAAACTTTATGAAATCTCCCTTGTAGCAGAGTTACAGCAGCGAACTAAAACAATGGAGCATCTCTACCATAAACTGAGTGGTTAGGACAGTTACTTAAGGAGAATATTATACCATTTTCTATTCTACAAGGGTATATTTCCTTCTCAGAAATGACAAGCATGCTTGTTCAAATTTGTGTTTTACCTCAGTGTTCCAAATCCAATTGCTTCTGATGTATCAGGGAAGAACGTTTATGAAGCAACCACAATGTATAAAGAAAAACATTTTTTTCATTTCAGTATCTTCCAGGTCTTTCCAAGCCTCCATTACTTGGGCTGTCACCCCGTCACTGCCTGAGGTGCCTTCCAGCTCTCTGCTAAAGAATATGCTTTCGCACTAATGGGGATGTTCTTGCAATGGGAAATGTAATTTTCCACTCCATTACAAGTAGTGTGTAAAAGGACCTTTTTCCTCACTGCACACAGATCAGTTCCCAATGAAATCCTATTCACTAAATATTACAATAGCAGACTCCACTTCAAACACAGGTGCTTGTCATGGTGCTGGGCAAACAGCCTGGATCAACCATGAACAAAACCTGCACATTCGATGTTTGGATGTCTATCACAATTTAACAAAAATAGAGGGGGAATCAGCATGCTTAGTGAAGGGAGGCAAGAGAAGGATGATAAAGAAAGGACTTAATGGTGTGTTCCTCTGACTATTTCCCTGCTGTTTTGCTCTTAAATCTAATGATCATGCGCATACTAGGAGTAAGTCATGTTGTACCTGCAAAACTCTAATGATGAAAAATAACCAAGCAATTTCCTTTAGAGAAAGCAAAATGCAAATCATTGGAACAAAACCATAGCGCTAATAACAATAACCTTGGGCATTAAATAATACATTTACGTGATAACACATTTCTCTGCCACATTTCCGGTAGCATGCATTTTGATCGTTACACAAGATGCTGTCCTGTGCCCGCAGCATGAAGAGAGAGGAGTGAAATTGCTGCAGGGATTAAGTTAAAATGGCCACAATTACAGCTTGGTGTCCTGATCTGGAAACAGCTTCTCTGCTTACAACGGAACCCACAGCCTGTCTGCTCAGAGAGGAGTCTGAAAAAAAAAAAAAAAAGGCCAGGTTAGGATATCCAATTATATAAACTACTTCTTCTGAGATGGGCTGGCCTATGCATAAGTGCCCTTCTGAGGTCCCATAAGGGATCTCCATGGGGTCATGGGGAGAGGCAGGATGTAATGGAAGCTACAACCAATCCAGCATATTGAGTTGGATCATAGGATTCCGCCTAGCCTGATTGGCCCTGACTCTCCAAGATGCTAGGCAGATGTCTCCCCAAAAATCAAATAGGCTTTTAAATGAAAATACTCTGGGTTGAGCCTGGGGTCTTCTGCATGCTTAGAATGTGTTCTACCACTGAGTTTGGCTATTATTACATACTTTTTAAATTGGATACAGTTTAAGCAAAAGGCTGTTTATCAGCTGTGTTCTACCATAGAAGCTTTAGCAAAAGTAAATTTATATTATCACAGAAAACTAGCCAATCAAACCTCATCCATTCATTAATGGGCCTATGTGCACTTGAGTAGCGATATTGCTTAAAAAGGAAAAGATACTCTTGACTGTTAGGTCCAGTCGCAGACGACTCTGGGGTTGCGGTGCTCATCTCAGCCGAGGGAGCTGGCGTTAGTCCGCAGACAGCTTCTGGGTCATGTGGCCAGCATGACTAAGCCGCTTCTGGCAAAGCAGAGCAGCACACGGAAACGCCGTTTCCCTTCTTGCCGGAGCGGTACCTATTTATCTACTTGCACTTTTATGTGCTTTCGAACTGCTAGGTTGGCAGAAGCAGGGACCGAGCAATGGGAGCTCACCCCGTCGCGGGGATTCGAACCGCTGACCTTCTGATCAGCAAGACCTAGGCTCTGTGGTTTAACCCACAGTGCCACCCACGTCCTGGCTTGCAGAGTAGTCTCTGCTAAACAAAACAAAACAAAACCTCACAGGGGCTCTCTACAGTCAGGGTCACAGACCTTCATTCCTTATGGCTGCATGGCTTCTCCTCACCTTCCCTTGGCTGTTGGCCTGTCAGGGCAAGCGCCACTGAATACCTGATCTGAAAAGAGTGAACAGCGTATTGGAGCAAGTATGCTGAGCTGAGTCCACCCCATTTGCTTAAGTTATTGGATAAAACGAGTCCCAAACTTGATTTTCAGTCTGCTTTTTGTGCCTTTCATTTCAGCTTCCTGAACAGCAGGAGCAGCAGTTGTTATTATCAATGCTTTTTTGTGATAGTACACCTTGACACCTTTTTTTTTACTGGCATCCACAGCGCTTTTTCCTCAAGATATGAATACCAGCATCTCATTTTTAAAAAGCATCTATTATTATTATTGCAATTCAAAAATAATTACTATTAATGAATTAATGACTCACCTTTTACGTATGTGTCAAGGCAAACAGCTAAAAAACAGTATGAAAAATAGCAGTTAAGATGAATCATAAACTTATACAAAACATAAGGCAAACTGCAAAAGCCTATTGTTTCTGGAAACTACAAATAGCAGGTACAGAGTTCTGGGACCTGGGTTTTGGATTGTTATTGAACCATAAAGTCATTCAGATAAGTTGATGAAGTAACAAGGCAACCTGTGGTTGAACTACTTGTCAGGTAGGCAGATTTAGTAAAATATAAATGAAATCTGTGATAAAGCTGCACTGTATTTGTACCTGAGTATCCATCAACTTTCTAAGTGTATACTGAAGCAAATGCTTGAAATACTAGTCTTTTTGTTGTGTATTTAAATTTTAGTGTTGCAGTTTGTTCGTTAACATTAAACAGCCCCTGCCAGTTATAAACAGCAGAAGGTTGCGTGATAACCTGTCATTTTACACCTTTCCATTTGCGGCTTCCTCATGAAGAAATGCTTTTGCATAATAGCTTGTTTTTAATTTTAAAAGGACAAAACGTATTGTTTGTGACTTCCTGCTGGCATCAGAGCTAATTCCAAAGATTTCAAACGTAGCTTGAAATAGCCGGTGAAGCATTATGTGTTTGTGTGTGTTATTTTAGCTTTATATCTGTATTTGTAGTCAGTGTATAATGGCTCATTCTAAGAGGATCACTTCAAGGGGATATTATCTTTCTCTTCAGAGGTAATGGCTGAAAGAAACAATGGTTTAAAGCCACTTTGAGGTTAGAAACCTCTACTTAGGAAGTGAAAGTTAATTTGATTAGAAAAGATGCTTAATTAAGTCTTTTGACTATAACTTTGCCATTAAGGAGAACTCTCCATGTCATACATTTCGAAGGAAGGCAGATTACAGTTTAGAGATAATTACTTCTCTTTCTGAAATGATACTTGTCCTAATTTTATTAAAATGAATATGATCAAGGTCCTCAATCAAATGACAAAGAAAGCAGTCAACCAATTACACTTAGCATGGTCAAATACATGTGCTCTCCTTCCATGTTATGCAGTAGATCTTAATTAAAGCTGCTGTCGTAAGTTACAGCTCAATATAGGAGAAGGTGGTTCATACTCAGGAATGTGTCTAACGGTTGCTGAAAAGAAACCGATTGAACTGATGGATGATTCACTCCAAGTTGAGGTAAATGTGTTTCGGGCAAGTTTTTTGAGTTCTTTGGGGTTTTCTGTTCTTCTCAAGAAGAACAGTTCTGCCAGTAATAAAAGATAGAAGAAATGTCCAATCGTTTTGGAACTGGAGTAATCAACTGGAGGCGTGCAAACTGAAAGTGGCCCCTGAAAATATTGTTACAGGTTAGTGAGAGAACAGATCCCTGGGTGCAAGATTTCCCCCTCTAGATTCTTGGGTGCTGGGGTTTAATCAGAGCTGACAGGCTGAGCTTTTATTTTTGTCTAACCACTTTGGATCCATCCTTGACGGAAATAGGAAGATAAGTGAAATTGCTACCATCCTATTCACCGTGACACATCCTAAGGAGAACCCTTCTCTGTGTTCTGATATGGCCTGATACTAGGATTATTATTATTATTATTATTATTATTATTATTGATTTTCCATTTAATAATATTTAATCACATCATCATTATTCACTTTACTTCTTTAGCTCATAAGAGCATATTGACTCCCCTCCCTCCCGCCTCGTGGTTTTCAAAGTTAACCTCTGTATCATAGCATTTATACATTTTCCAAGTTACAATTCACTCATTTGAAGTGTCTTGATATTAAATAAACATAAAAAGGTAAATACAGTTAACGTTGCAAGTCTTCTTACAAGCCTCCCTGTGTTGTTAGTTGCTTACAATGGCCCTTCAAATATTGTATAAATTTACTCCAGTCTTTTGGGAATGCTTGATCATGCTGGTTTCTTATTTTCCTGTTCAGCTTTGCCAGTCCCACAAAATCCATCAGTCTTCTTTCGTTGGTACTCTTTGTTCCTTCCATTGGCTTGATACTAGGTTGATCAGGTCACACAAGTTGGCCTTATCTATGGCTGCACCCCAGGGGTGGAATTCTCTCCCATGGGCTTGTTTCACTCCCTCCCCTTATTTCCATGAATACTTTTTTTTTAAGGCTGGGGAGACCCAGCCAGATGGGCGGGGTACAAATAAAAAAATTTATTATTATTATTATTAACCTGGGTTTTTATGCTGACTCTGATGGCTTCGATTGATTTATCTGCCATGTTATCTCTTATTGTTATTTCAGAATTGTTTTAATTTTTGATTACTGTGATTGTTTGCTTGTAATTCTTGAATGCTGTTAGCTATCATGCATGCTCTTTTATAGTCAAAACGAGGATATACATGGTGTGGTAATGCAGAGGCAGGCTTTTTCACTGGTGGCACCGCTGTTGTGCAATGTCCTCCCTGCTGAAACATGAGAGTCCCCATCAGTGTTGGCATTCCAGCAGCTCCTAAAGACACACCTTTTTAGGAGAGCATGAAATTGTTATGCGGTTATTTTATTTTTTACTGTATATATTAATTAAGGGTGCTCTAATGTTACATTCCCTTCTATCATCAGCTGTGCTGGTGGACCCAGTGTGTAGGGAACTGAGGCCTGATTGCTTCAAGCCTTCTGGTACCAGACTGTCAAACAGAGAAACCCAGTCATGTATGAATGGCCTAAAGCAGGCAGCAAGTGACTGGACGAAGCACCCTGGAAGTCCTTGCTTGGGCAGAAATTATCACCTTGGAACACTATCCCTGAAGTAACTACCTTTCAGGCCTTGACTATGTGGACAAGAAAAGCTGTCCATTATGTATCAACATGGCCATGATTTCCAAGTCTGCAGGACAGTGACGCGATCACAACTGGAACCTGTAGGAACTTTGATGGAATAGTTTACTGGTATTTAGCATGTTAGGTTGCAGCTAGAGTCGGTTTAGCCTTTGGCTAAACAATGGAAGCATCCTCAATCAATATGGAGTTTTGAGTTACTATTCGGAATTCATGTTGCTTTTATGTGCTTTTACACAGTTCTGCCTTATAAAAATATTTCCTATGGGTGAGCTCCTAAGTATTATGGTATATGTGGGCTATCAATACAGTTTATAAGGTGTTAGAATGTCAGAAATATAAAATTGCTCAGGGTTGCAAGTGGATTATTTCTATAGTACTGACACCAGGATTTGTTATCTAACACCAGGAGTGTGTGCCAACTTCATTAAAGTTTAAAAATTCACAGTTGAAATATTGCCTTGAACCTCATTTTCTAATTCTGGCATGTCTCCTGTTAACCTTCCTCCTCCCATCCTCAATTTTTATTTTGCTGTGTGCAACCTGATGCAATGTTATTAAATGCTCTAAAAGAACAGTTGCAATAAATGGCTCCCTTTTTCTTGATTAACAGGATTCTCTGTCTCCTGTGTTTGAAGCAATAAATTAATTGCTATCCATGGAAAAATTGCAATCAAGGCTGCTCGTGGATTATAAGATTTTTATGTAGCCTTGCATTTTTCGCACCTCCTTTTCTGCTACCAAATATTTCAGGAGCATCCCCCCCATCTTTTGTTTGCACCCTTTCATCTAGCATTGCTTTGTGTTTTCTGGAAATGCTGGACTTTCTGAAAAAGGATAGTAAAATAAACTTGCCAGTGAAGCTCTGCTGACAAATATTCACATTCATAGCTGTTGCTTCACCGGAATCCACGGTTCAAATCCCCACTTGGCCATGAAGCTCACTGAGTGATATTGGGCAAGCCACTAATCCTCAACTTAACCTACACCACAGGGTTGTTGTGATGGTAATATGGTTGGGAGTGGGTGGCAACCATGTATCTCACATAGAACTCCTGGAGAGAAGCTGGGATATAAATGTAAACAAACAAATAAATAATGTGTGAAAGTGAGCTGTCAGTTAGCTATTGATTGGGTATAATAACATCATCCTTTAGGATTGTTGAGCTGAACTTTCCTATCCACCACCCACCCATTTCAATATCAAATTTTGAATTTATTGTAAGAGAGAATCTTCCTTGGCAGCATGATTGTGGAACATAGATGGCAATTGAAACATACTGATTAACTATTGAAAGTATTTGTGTGCATTTTTGTTCGAGTCCTGGGTACCAAGTATGGCTCAAATAAGTGCTGGGGCTGTATATCACAATGTCCAAGCTTGGAGAAGATCCCTGATGGCAAAGGAAGGCCAAAATGTTTCTTCCATGCAGTTTCCGGGGGAGCTGAACAGTTTCAGGTTAAGAACGGACCTCCAGAATGAATTACGTTCTTAACCCGAGGTACCACTCTATCTATCTATCTATCTATCTATCTATCTATATCTATCCCTCTGTTTAAACTCTCCCCCAGTCCATGTCACCAAGAGTTAGATAAATAGTTTTGGCCTAGCTCTGAAACACACACTGAAATTAAATGGCGGAACTGTGCTGCTGTGTGGGAGATGAGCAGTGCCTGCATTTCTAATAGCAGTAGCCTCAGGAGTCTGCTGTTTATTTATCAATTGTTAATTGACTCGATGTTTACTCGCGATTGCAAACAGATGATTAATTTATCCCAGACTTTTATGACTATGATAGTGAAGAGATCATTAGAAAGACAGATTATAATAGAGTTCTCTGCACTTATGAGCCTTCTAATAAAGATTGACTAATATAATTAGATATAGCTTTATAACAAATACTATTAAACTGACTCTGGATTTTTATTTAAATGCACTGGCCTGCTATCTTAAACTTATTAGCCATGTGTGGGTTAAGGAGAACCCCCTGCCTGCGCTGTTTACTCTTCTCCCGCCATCAGAGATTAAAGCTGCAGCGTGCTTCGAGGGCAAGTTGTGGTATTATGTTATTTGTTCGAACACATTTCTCTGTCAACCTTCCCCACCATCAAAATGACTGCCACAAATTAGTGGGGGTGGGGGTAGGAATACCATTTTAGTTGTAGGCTTTTAAATGGGGATCATTTTTAAACTTTGGTGCTGAGGATCAGTTGATTGTGATAACACAGGGAACTAGCATTAGGCTCATTCATTTGAAGCGGCTGGCATGTTATTTGCATAAATCCATTTAATAGAAGGGCGGATTAGAATTACCTGGGATTGTATTTTTTTTAAAAAAAACAACACCCTTTGAAACATTTTTTCCCCTCCCAGAAAATCCTCTTTCTCCCTTTAATTCTGAAGCAGGAGTTTGTGGACAGGGTAGAAAACAGAATATAGCATATAAACATATAGAGCCAGTGTGGGGTAGTGGGATATTGGACTGTTGCAATATATGGGTTCAAATCCTTACTGAACCATGAAACTCATGGGATGACTTGGATCAATCCCTGTGATCTACTCTACACATGCCTCAGGATGGAGTGATAGACTATGTACCAGATTGTCAGTGGAAAAATACCAATTTAAAACGGGGCTTTAATCTTAAAATGGAACTCAACTCTATGCTAGTTTTTATTTCTTCTTCTAGAGAGATATTACACACAGGAGAATGCAAATATGTGATTTTCCACCAGCAGCATGGAATGATTTTAGCCCAGCTCTTGACCTAGCATACCTCACAGAATAAAATGGATAAAACTATTGTCTTCTTCAGTGGCACCAGGGAGCAGGAATGTGGGGGGAGGCCGACATCATCTGCTGCAGCAGAATTTGCCAGTGTTGTAAGTTTGTGGTGGTGATAGTGATTGAAAGACAGGTTTGGCTTGGCACATGATCCCATTGTTAGGTATGTTAGGCTCAGACAGTGACGTGTCTCAATATGAACGTCATAGCTGATAGGAAAATGAACCTAGGTCTCTCCAGCCAAAGCCCAATGTCATAACCACTCAACTGTTCTTTACTAGCTTCTTATTCTGTAACTGTCAGCTGATCCTAATAGAAAGGGTATTGTGCTATTTGACATGTGTATACATATAGATATTTAACAGCTCGTTGCAGTTGTGGGCTCTCCTTGAGGGCATGGCTATGGACTTTGCTAGTGTGGCTTCAGGGACAAACTCCTGCCTTCAAAATTCTATCACTCTACTGCTGATATTCTGCCTTGAGTTCACTGGAGGAAAAACAGGTTTAAACTGATAAGATGTTGAGCGTCACATAACAAAACTTATCACTTGCTTTCCCATTAGAACCTCATAAATTAGCCAAGAATACCCTCTTAATTTAAAGTTCATGCCCTGGTTTGTATAGGATTTGCACAAAGTAAATGAACTCTTGGTCAGATTTGCACAAAGTAAATGAACTCTTGGTCCACTTTCCACAGTATAGAACTGTATAGTTCTAATACCAGGGGCTAGAGACAAACGAAAGGAGGTTCATGTTTTCCTTGGTAATTCCCTCAGTTATCTCAGAAGCAGACTTGTAAGTGCTCCCTGTTGGAAAACAGAATATGGATTGGTCGGAACCAGAAAGGCAGTTCTTAAATGAAAACACTCCATACTCCTCTCACTCCTTTTTTGATGTTACATACCACTTAGATCAGGAGGGGGAAACCTTTGACCCTCCAGATGTTGCTGAACTACAACTTACATCAGCCAATAGCCAGGGGTGACGGGTGTTGTAGTTCAACAACATCTGGAGTTCTCCACACTTGACATAGGACTCAGCTACACTGGCAAAGAAAAAAACACTTTATATGCGTTGTTTATGCATTCTAACACTGTGACATCAGTTGGTGCTGCCGAGTTCCGTTTTTGCTTGCCCGATTTGTCATACAAAGTTTGCAATGGGTTTAACTGAAACCCTTCTTTGATATGTCTAGATCCAGCCTTAGATGCATAACAAATGAAGACCTGATTCAAATGATTCTCTGTGTGAAAGAGATCCTAACCACATGATTGGGCTCCAGCTCATGCATTTATTATGTTTCAATGCCCTCCTGGCATGGGTTTACTGGACTGAGTGGGAATCAACTTGCCAGTGTCCCCATGCAAACTAGTGGACCTGTGTGGGAAGAGCATTCAGAACATGACTGCTGGTAGGTGGGATTCTATTAACATGGCTGCAATTTTCATCAATTCTGGAAAGAGACAGTTTGAAACAAGGCTCTCTTGAGTCCAGCAGTGACAGCCCAACCCTGCCTTTCGACCCATTTTTACATTTTGAAAACACTTATTTCACTCAGGCATTAGCAACAACTTTAAAGGAGTGTATACTGTATTTTCCCCTGGGCCCTTATCTTCTATTTTATACAAGTGAAACATTGTGCATTATGTAATGGTAACTAGGATACGTCTGGTCTCTGACAAGGTTTTGAAGAAATTTATTTTTTGAAAGCTGTTGTAACAAAAGTTTGTTCTCTGTCTTCAGATGTGAATTAGTTAAAACTAATTGTCTTTCAAGGTGTTTTTGTGTTTCATTTTACTTCCAGATCTGTCCCCCACTTAACACATGAATAATGGACAGTGGTTTGGAAAAGCAAAGCAGCTTTTTTTAAGGGGAAAAAAGTGTTGCTAGGGAATTTCATTTTTTTTAATGTAGATGATGTATGGTTCCTTGAAGATTGTAAATCTGTGAAGATAGTTAAACAGAGTAGAAATGAATGTGTGGAGGAGAATGCTTACAGGCTTCATCCATTGTGTGTTGATCAAAATGAGTGTGTAAGGATCCACATGCCTAGACTCTAAATGCACAGTTGGTACGCTGCTTGTTTATAGAAAAAGTGTGTGTGTGTGGGGGGGGGAAACAGCTGCCCTGCCAAGTGTAAGAATATTTTTTGCCCCTTAAAGTTTAACCCAACCTTTAGAGGACAATTAATTCACACCTTACTGATATGTGTGAAAATTGCTAGACCGAATACTTCAGTTCAGCAATACTTAGTGTAATACATTATCTTCTAATGTTTTTGCACATTCTTTGAGCAAATCATGAGATTACGTTGACCAGCCTATGGGCACACTAACCGATTGATACTGCCCTGTGCATTTTTCCAAGATCCCTTGGATATTATGCATGTCTACTGGGCAATGGGATAGGCAAGATGTCATACTCATCCTGCCAGTATTTATGGCAATTCCCCTTTCAACTCACCCTAACCACAACAACACAGTCTGCATTGTCATCCAAAGAAATAAAACAATAGGTTCATCTCACCACGTGAGTCCAGATCTCCTTTAGTGGATGAACCCATAACCCCTGGGAAGGACAGTGATTTCTAGAATGAGGAGCAATGTGTAAACAGAGGGCCTTGAAATGTGAAATATACAGAACACCACAAAAGACTTAGGTTCTCTTTTTCCTGAAAAGCATTTCAGTTCTGAGACATAACAAAATGCATGTAAGCTCCATGTTTAACATGTACAGGGTGAGTCCTTTAAAGGAGGCCCCATGGAAACAGAGTACACATGTTCCACGGGGCCTCTTTTAAAAGACTCACCCTGTACCTTTCTGCTATAATGTCCACTGATTAAACCATTTCTGTCAACCAGCACCTGCCTTTTAAGCAATCTAAATGATCTTTATGTTGTTTCTATTCACATCCTATAACCAAAAGCTCAGTGTAGGTGATAGGCTTGTCAGTCTAGCTCTATTTGGGTGTGAGGTTCATGTAGTTCCACATCACAGAGATTCCTATGTGCACCTAGCAGGCTCACCTCTGCATACATGCCCTTGATGCCAGGGGCAAAGCAATGGAGGTGGGTCCGGTGGGTGTGGCTGCACTTACCTATGCCACACAATTGTAGTTTTCAATGTCAAGCACAAATGTCAGACTTCATTTTGTCTGGAAACAATTCGACATATCTGGTTATGATTACAGGGCAGTAACCAATGGCTATATCTTGGATGCTATGATGTGTAAACATTCGATATTTACCGTATAGAATTCAAACATATAACATCCTCAGTAATCTTTACAACATCTCTGGAAATTAAGCCAGTGTTGTGCTCACATGGCAGACAGGAGGAGCAGACTGAGAGAGCATGCCTTGGCTCAGAATTAGTGATTTCTTGGCTGGGGCAAGATTCGAATATGAGATTTTCTGGTTCATAGCTCAGTCTCTTAACCATTGCACAAAAGCTAACCTTTTCACTAAAGCAAAGTCTCAATACTTTATGAAGTGGCTGGGTAGTGGAAAATGAAAACTTACATGAGAAATGAAATGGAAAACCTCTCAGGACTTGTGTGTAGCCTCCATTCTTGTGAGGCTTATTTAAACAATATGGGCTGGGTATTGTGTGTCTGACTTGGCGCAAATTCGCAGGTCTTATACATTTCATTATTTACAGGAAAGAAATTAGCAGGAATGAGTAGAGTGGAAGTCACTCTAATCCCAAAGCTCTCTATGGAGTTGTGGTCCATCTTGCTGTGTCAATGCAGTTTAGCCCTCGCAACATTTACAAATAGGCAAGAACTAGCTGAAGATCATGAAGTCAGCAGAAGACTTGCAAAGCAAAGGATTAACTCAACTGCTGTTTGTTCTTTCTAATTCTCTCTGTTTATATTAGACAGAAAGGAGAAGTTGACAGTTGTATTACAGTGTCAGAGCGTGTATGGGATTGAAACAATATGCTTTTGAGGAAGCCAAGTATAGTCCCTGTTGTGGAAATAGATTTACTCCTTTCCTTTCAAACCGTGCTGGGTTGCCCAAACTTCTTATTAACTGGGATTCCTACAAACCATTCCTTCCCTTCTTGCCTCTGAGAACTACAGAGTAAGTAGATTCTGCTCTGAGTGTTGTTGCTCTTGGTAAAATGGATGGCAATGGGGAGCGGAGGCTTTTCTGTGGTGGTCTCCTCCTTGACCTACCACATGCCTAATTAGTTTACTGAAGTTTTCAGAAAGATGAGAGCAAGAGAAAAACTTTTATGCTTTGGAAAGTTTTCATTGGGTGTGTGTATTGTTTTTGTGTTAAGGCTGTGTTACTATGCATGTGTCTGAACCCACATGCATGTCCAGCAGTCACATGTAAAAGTAACTCATGTGTGTGTGTGTTGCTTCAGACAGCAAAATTACAATTTAAGCAGACAGCAAATCCTGCAGAATATATATACCAGTACACACACCCCTTGATCTAAAGAGTGAAAGAATCCCTAACTCTTCTTAAAAGCCCACAGAAAGTGTATGTGACAATTTTGCCATAGAACCCACACTAATAGCAAGACAAGAAATGGAGGGGGAAGGGTATACCTGTCCTTAAGGCAAAGTGTGTGTTGGTTCCTTGATCGCATTGAGTAAGGTGAAGTTCCTTGTTGGAGCTTGGAGCGATTAAAACCCAGGGTTTTTGTACTAATTTTAGCCAATGCATCCTAAAGGAATGGGCTTGAGATGAGCAATTCTTATACTTCCAATATTTATATCGTTCTATTGAATTTCCTGCATATTTCCCTATTTTTATTCTGCTTCATTAAGAGTTGAAAAAGAATAATCCAAGTGGGCAATGACTATCTTAGTGGCAACCATAGGAGCCAACTCCTAGAGCTTGCGGTCCCTTCAGCCCCCCCCCCCAATAAAATATTTGAGGGGGCCATGCCTCCCAAAGTTGATGGGCAGTGCCATTCAAATGGGGTGTGTGTGCCGTGTCATTTGATCAACTATGTGGGGTGGGGCTCACTTGCCCCACCCCCCAATATTTTATTCAAGTTGGCACCCCAGGTAGCAACCACTCTTTAACAGGTGTTGATAAAGATTTTGCTGATAACTAGATTACAAGTGCGGATCTGTACATAAACTATTAGGAATTCAGAATGTCTCCTGAATACCTTCCAGGACACCTTTGAGATAAGGCTAGTATAGGGGTCAATAAAGTTCAAAATGGAGATCCCCTGTCATATTAAGTTATAACCTTTACTCAAGCCATGATTAACAGCAATAAACAATAGAAAAATATTCGATTCACGCGCACTTATTCACAGTTTTTGTTGAGTTTGCTGTTTGTATAACCATTTGTTTGGTATTTTG
Source organism: Lacerta agilis (assembly GCF_009819535.1). Lineage (NCBI taxonomy): Eukaryota > Metazoa > Chordata > Lepidosauria > Squamata > Lacertidae > Lacerta > Lacerta agilis. Next base: position 14,354,443 of record NC_046316.1, read on the forward strand.
TTAATTAGTCATATTTCCATTTAGGACTTATATTTGAGAATAAATAAATTATCAGAGCATTGCTCAGGAAGTATGTATCATCCCACAGCCTTCACCTGGAGTGTGTTCATATTTACACAGTCTATAGTTCATCAGTGTCTTCAGTACTCACCACTGTCTGACCAGCAATATCTTCATATGGTTCCTGCGGCCATACCCTGGAGACCTATGGTCCATGATTCTAAAACAGAAGACCAAGTAAAATTGAGGAAGAGGTGTAAAGCAGGGTGTTCAAAATGCTACTCGTGCTGCTTGTTGGCCAACTGGAAAAGCACCATTGTGAACATTTGAAAACTGAGGCCAGTCAACTTGATCTTGAAGAAATTCAGCATAAATCTCAGTTTGCAGTTTTAAGTGACTTTGCTTGCTTTTCTATGGACACAATCATGAATTTGACCCCAAACTCTTTTTGTGATAAACAAAACTTCACTAAATGTTGGTTTAAATGTTCACATAGAATGTAGGTTTTGCTGGCACATTCATCATTGCAGTGGAAATCAGGCACAGAGGGTTGCAGCACTCAGCTGCAAGATGAATGTTCACAGTAGGTTTGACAAAAATTGCACATTTTGATGATAAGTGCCAGAATATTCTGAGTAATATTTGGCTTTGTTGGGATCTCTATATTCAGTAAAATCCTGCCTTTTGTGAATTCTAGGGAAAGAACTTAAAACTCTGAAATCTGACATTGCAAATAACTTTAAATGTATCTGTAAGCCTTAGCGGGGCCATAGTTGTTCTTGTGAGTCAAATGTCTCACCTTTCAGAGCTGCAGTTACTCTTCATTCTTGTTTTAGAAGCTGGAAATCTAGGCACAGGGAGGCCAAATCACTTGTACAAAGTAATTCAAAGCTTGGCATTTAATAGAAGTCTCGGGTCCAGTACATTAACCTCCAGATAGTTATTTCTGACCTTACGAAACAAGATGTTGGCTAACCATTAAGCCGATACTTTTGGGTTTTTTTGGGGGGGGTTATTGCAAGTTTTAAAACATGAATGGTTCAAAGTCTTCCCTTGGGCTGAATTTAAATTTGCAATAGCTTCAGTTAACATTGCTGTTTTGTCAGTGTGTTTACCTTTGGAGGTGGGGGCCACACAGTTTGGTCATTGTTATGTGGTTTTAAAAATTGAATCTTCTTGTCACATGCCACATTAAATGATGCTGGCTGGGATCCACAGAGGAACTCTCTGTGCACGCAGAGCACTTCTGTGCATGCACAGGCAGGAGACTGTTTGCCATTTTTCTCTTTTGGCCCCAGCATCTGTTGTCAGCTAGCAAAAGGCATTTCTGGAGCTCCTTCAGTTGGACCTGCAGAGGCTGCTGTAAGCAGGGGAAGGCTGCAGAGGCACATTGTACCTCCCACTTTCCCTATCCAGCCACCCCAATATTTCTGCCTTCCACAGCATTACACATAACGTTTTTCAAGATTTGCATATATGCATTTTCACTACTGATTATTGACCCCCAAAACACTAATTGGCTATTTATCCTGGGCTATTGTTCATTGTCTTTTGCTTGTTGAAAACACAGTAACCAAAATTTGTTCTCCATTCAGAAGTACAGTTTGGGCAGCTGACTTAACTATATCAAAACATGCACAGCAAGCTGCTTCTTTCTTTCTTTCTTTCTTTCTTTCTTTCTTTCTTTCTTTCTTTCTTTCTTTCTTTCTTTCTTTCTTTCTTATTTTAACAGCTCCAGCAAGACTTTTGCTGACTTGTTCCTTGTTCAGGACATTTGTTTGTACATCTGATTTTCTCTTTTGCTGCATAGGACACACTAGCTTGAAATGAGACATCACATAATATGTTTGTCAATTTAGATTAGTTGTTGTTATTATTATTATTACTAGGGCTTGCTGACCAGAAGGTTAGTGGTTTGAATCCCCGCAATGGGGTGAGTTCCTGTTGCTCGGTCCCTGCTACTGCCAACAGAGCAGTTCGAAAGCACGTCAAAGTGCAAGTAGAAAAATAGGTACCACTCTGGCGGGAAGGTAAACGGTGTTTCCGTGCGCTGTTCTGGTTCGCCAGAAGCGGCTTAGTCATGCTGGCCACATGACCCAGAAGCTGTACGCCTGCTCCCTCAGCTAGTAAAGTGAGATGAGCACCGCAACCCCAGAGTCATCTGCGACTGGACCTAATGGCCAGGGGTCCCTTTACCTTTACCTTTACCTTTACCTTTACCTTTACCTTTACCTTTACAACTACTACTACTACTACTACTACCACATTCCTATCTTCTCAGTCTTCAGTGATCATTTTAAATAGCTCACTAAAAATAATAGAACCAGTAGAGAGCAAACTTCAACTCTTGTGAAGCTTTGTATTTTTCTTATTTCAGGGTCATGTGAACAATGGGCATTAAAACAAAAACAAAAACTGCCAGTTCTCTATATGTTGTGTGTGTGTATTCTGCTGTTGTCCACAGTCATTTCCCACATTTGTCAAGGCAAAGGTTGAAAAGGGGGAGAGGGGGACGGACAAGAGAAATAGGCCACCCATTCATTCCTGTATGTCAGAAGTTCAGTTTGTCATGATAACATTCAAGTGGTATATTTATCTAGCCCGCTACTGGAGGTTACAGAAAAGTGGAGATGATTTTTCTTTTAAATTGGGGGGTGGGGGTGGAGGAGGAGAAAGAAAGATGAAGACCAAGAAAGAAAAGAAGGAATTTGTGTTTTCAGGCTTTACGGAGTCTACTGGAAAGACTCTGAGCAGAGGGAAGAGTTTGCTGTGGAATGTCTACAATATGGCAACCATTGATATGGGACAGGACTTGTAGCTGCAACAACAAATCCATTCATATAAACAGAGTATCCCTTGCTGCGGAATGGGTCTGTTTTGGCTTAAGGTCTGAGGAACATGTTGCTTTCAAAGTGAATTCTTAGGTGTCACTTCCCATAACTTATTGCTGAAGATTACAAAGCTACTGATATAACATATTAGTTTGATGGACAGAATTATACCCCCAGTGCTTCCTGCTTTCCCCGATGACGCACACTAACTTAGTGTGCTGTGACAGCTGCCTTGATTTACCACCAGGCTGGGAGGCCAAGTGGGAGACGGAACATTCACATGAACGCCGGGGCCGATTCTGGCCCACAGCCTAGTTTATAAAGCTGCCCCATAATTCACCACAAATGTGTCACCATTAAAAGGGGGGGAAAAGGATTGCAGATAATAAATAGTCTTTAATTTATTAGCTAACAACAAAGAGATCAGAGCCAGTTGTGATGTGATTGTTTGACATAATATTGTCAAGGAAAAAAGCTAAGTTGACCAAAGATGTATATTACACATTCAAGCAGATGCATCAACTCTTGGCTTGTCACAAGGGGAGCTAAACAAAACGCCAAACAGAAGAGAGAACTGGCAAACCGCACAGCCATTTATCTCCAAAAGAGACATACTCAAGAGCAAGTGAAATAAGACATAGTTCTTTCAGCTTGGTCAAGAGCCAGATTCTAACTATTATAAATTAAATGTTTTGTGTATAGTGTATGGCAACTGCACACTGGCCTCTTCATGGCCTTGGGAGGGGAATGCTAGAGCGCCAGCGCCCCCCGCTCCAGATCTCCCATTTGGAGAAGGGCTGATTGTGTTTCAGGAGGTGTTTGTGTGTGTGCGTGTGCGTGCCGATGGTCACAATGGTCTGATCTTTACATGCTCGATTTTAGTAAACAGAAAATTAAGCAGCATATTCATAGTGCACACTGGGATTTGTCCAGCAAATTCTTTCGTTGTCCTGTCTTCTTTCTTGCTTGCTCCCCAGAGAGTGGAATGTTGGAATATATACCGAATAGTCATCAATAAAATGATTTCAGGTTCATATGTTTTTAATCTGATTTTCAAACTGCATGTCGTTTATTTTGAGGAAACATTATTGGCTTATTTCAGCCTGGTATTGTTCATGCTGTTAGAATGATTTGTATCCAGTGTTTTCAGTTTGTGGTTTTGTTTTTCATACGTGCTGAAGAATTTCTGCCTTGGGATGCAAAGAGAAAATGGGAAGAGCTGCATGTGTTTGCTTTCTTTCTGCTACATGCATGGTCCCTTCCCACTGTTTCACTAAATAGTTCAGTTGTGTATGAGCAGGTTGTCTGCATCCACTGTCACACTTTGGGATTCAGCATTTTACACACCACTGCAATAAAGCTATCCATGCCAAAACCTGAATACATGGCCATGGATGCATGAGGCCAGCTTACAATGGGCTGGCAGCCAGCATGGGAGGGCTTTTCATGCACTTTTCCTGAGTTCCCTGCATGCCTGGTGGTTGGGAAGATGAGCCTCTTGAGTTCCAGGATGAATCAACATATGATGGGTCATGAGGCCTAGTCCTGTTACTGTAACTAGAAAGATCAAACCATGCAAGACCAATTCTCTTTGGTATGCCTATGTGCCTGAATATGAGGTAGGCTCCAAAGTTCCAATAGATCTGGAAATATGGCTATTGATGCACATCTCTTAAACTTGTGTGTGAAATGTGAAGGATATATGCATATTTGTAGACGGTGAAGCTGTGACCAGTCAGGGTACCCAGGCACAAGTTGCTAGTGTTTAGGGCACACATACTTTTCCTCTTTTGGAGGGTTTACTTGAGGAAACCCTGGTGTAAGAATGGAATAGCTACAGCAAACACAACTACACTGTAAAGATAAAGCCTCCCTAAAGCTAGTATTGGACTTTGCCTGCCCTGAGAAGGCTAGGGGTGAAAGGGTAATAGAAACATAGAATTGTAGAGTCGGAAGAGACACCAAGGGCCATCTAATCCAATCCCCTGCAATGGAGGAATCTCAGCTAAAGCATTCAAGACAGATGGCCATCCAACCTCTGCTTTAAAAAATCCAGTGAAGGAGAGTTACAACCTCCCACCTGTCTGACTGTCAGTCTGTTTCTAGTGCTTGTCACTTTCCATAATAATAATCATCATAATTTTATTATTATTTGCAGTAGAGCTTCTCACATGGTTTACCAGTGAGTTCCCCTTCATTGTGGGCGAGAAAGGAGGATAATAACTGCAATTAGCACTTTTAGAGCGTAAAATGTTTGTCTCAGTAGTGTTTCCAACAGTTCTGTAAGGTAGGCCAGTATTCATGTTGTGATTTTCCTACGGACATCTACTGAGTCCATGGCTGAAATTAAGCATTTGAGTGAGGGATCTCTTCATTCAGAGCTCAATTGCTTAGCCATGATGCAACATCAGCTGTCTGGTGTAGTTGGGGTAATGGGGGACAGACAGCTGAAGAAAATAGAACAGAACAAAAGAAAAAAAAAACGCCCAATGCCTGCCTTGTGTTTTCAGCTCTGTCAGACTAATATATATATATTCCATGCATTTAAATGAGCGTTAGTCAACCATATACTGAAATATCCTCAACGTTTCCATCAAATAATCAGGCACTTAGTCTGATTCACAGCAGGAATCAGACACCCTTCAAAAAGTGAAGGAATCTTTTGGCAATTCCGAAACATTCAAATCCTATTAATTCCAATGACAGTTATCCTCTATGTCACTTGAGGCAGCTGCACTTTTTTTTTTCAGTGTTCACAGCTTTTCAAGCAGTGTGTGTATGTACATGTATGTGTGTTCGCGCCCAGGTCTGCACGCATGGACTATTTTTTTTATACAAGTTAAAAATATGCTTGATACCCTCAGAGGCCAAGTGCTGAATCGTACGTGCTGGTTCATTATAAGGAACTTTGTGCTTGTTGAGAACTTCAAACTAGTCTGCCTTTTTATACTTATTTTTAATGGGCTCTCCTAGAATTATGCTGGACTAACATTCCAGACTTGGAAGCCAGGAACAAGGGACTGGGAACAGGCTGTGGGGCCAGGTACTCCTTTACTTCACTCGCACATATTTCCCAGCCCTCCCCATGCTTTGTCTTTGGTTAGGGGTTGCATCAGGAACAACTTTCATCATGTATGATCTTAGCCAGCAGGGGAGTTGTGTGCAAGAAGGGAGGAGCTGGGGGAAAGTGCAAGTCGTCTCATGGCCAGTGTTACATCTGCATTGGCTTATATAGCCATGGTTTGTGGCATAAGGCTGCCATATACCACCCATGCAAAGCACTTAGGCCTTTCTCAGACCGAGGAGGCACAATCTGGCAGCTCCAAGGTGGTGCCTGCCAGATCAGAGGGTAGAGACAGTACGGTAGAAGCATACCCTAGTGGTAGGAGCAGAAGGCAGGTCTTGTAGGGTCAGCAGAAGGGCCTAGCTGTGTTGAGTTCCTCAGGAGTGAAGCTGAAAGGACATGGGAAGTGAAGAGAAATGGAAAACAGACTGCCTCCTGGATTCTGGCCTGTCCCTTTGCTTCTCCCCTTGAAGTCCCCGAGACACTCTTGAAATTTTCTGTCAAATTTTGAGACCCGAAGGACATTCCAGCTGACATGAATGAAATTAACCCAGAGTAAACAAGTTGTCAATTGCAGTCCGCACTGGTTTATTGTGACCGGTTTTTTGTTTGTGTTCTTAGATCCAAGGGAAGCAACCACTTGACTTGTCACTTCAGGTTTGCGGTTACCATTGGACTATGGCAATCTATACTTTTCAGGGTAATCTGCACTTTTCTGGGAGGCAGACAGTAGACCCCATGATAGGGAGAAGAGGTAACAATGTATGTAAAGGTGCTTGCATAGTAAAACAGCCTTTTTAAAGGAAGGAACCTCCTTTATGTGATCTTTAAGTATAACAGATAGATAACCATGTGCAAATTGAGAAATGACAGGTGGCTGTATTCCATTAAGGCTGAAACCAGAGGGAAAATGCAGAATAATTCCTGATAAGACTGAGGCATAACCATAGCTGTCAACTTTCCCCCTTTTTTAAAAATGAAATTCCCTTATTCCGAATATGATTCCTGGCAAGAAAAGGGAAAAGTGGACAGTTATGGGCATAACCCAAAGTTACACATCTGCCATTATGGGGAGTGTGCGTGTCAGAATAACACTTACTCAGATATATCTATGTGTGGGGTGATAAGGAGCAGATTCTTCTGGATCCACCCCCCCTTCTCCTATCCTGTTTATTTAATTCCTGAGTGGGGGGGGGGAGTACACTTGCTTGAATGTACAATATTTGTGATTCTCCTTGAAAGCAGGATTCATATCACAGGGTCAGAGAGATGCCCTGAATTCAAATAAACATGGTACCTCCCATTTCAGGCTGTATGTTTTATGCACAGAATAGTCAGAGTGGGAGGTGCATATGAACCTGAGGTCCATGATCAGAGCTTGATCTCCATTCACAGAGGTTCCTGAAATAGTATTGCTTGTGGCAATGGGAACTTTCCCTCGCTGCAGTTTTCTGTTGCAATTTTACATCATGGCTGGGGAGTGAAGATGTAAACCTCTCCTTCCTGCATACAGCAGACCTGGTGGAAACTGACCGCCCCAATAGGATTAATTTTTGAAAATCCGCTGATATAGCTGCAAGCCATGCAATAAACATAATATATAACTGGGTCCTCAGTCTGTGACCTAGTGTGTCAGGAGTGTAAATGAAATGGGAAGCTCTGTAAGCAGTTGGTTTTTTTATCAACAACAAATATTAAATATTCACTTATATTTAATGGAACTATTTACTTGTAATCGCTTTAGCACGTGAGTCTCCCCATGCCTATGTTTGTATTTATGGTTGACATTAAGTAAAACCAATGCCTTTTAAATAATTATCCCTATCTGTGTGACAAAGCTAGATTATACAGCTGGATTCTGTATCAAGGACATCACTTAACTTCATTTAGAACTATGGCCGACTCTGCCGTGCCCATTTCTCGATGCTATAAAATAACCATAAATCAGGAGAAATGACCGCACAACTTAAAGCTTCTGAAATGAGCTTTTGAGTATCATGCTTACAGGAATGTCAACCCATCTCAGTGTAAATCATCAACATGTCCTTAAACTTCTCTTGCATCGGTGAGATCCTCCTGCTTTATTGGTTGTAGGGTTGTTTATTCATTATTGTTCTCAGCCCTGTATTTAATGCTTATTTTAAGTTTTGGTACTGCATCATGCCTGTGTGCAGTGTATTTTTTAAATTATATTTGAGAAACCACTGAATTCACCTGCAACCACAGATAAAACACTGGTTCAGCTACAGCACACATCATCCATGTGTTTTATGCTGCTTCTTCAACAGCAGTACAACATCTCACAGAGCTGGCCAAGAGAACGTCCGCCAGCCACATGCGATATGTCCAAAGGGACAGTGGGCAGGGCTGGTGGGGAATACAGCTGTCCAAAGAGTGCACTCAACTCCTTGGGTTCACCTGAAGGAGTTCTTTGGATGTCAATTGGGTCTTTATATATAATTGTAAGAGTATGGGTAGCTTAATCGTGACAGCTTGAGACATATATTTATTGTGACAGGCTGAAACAGTTGGCACAGGGGTTGGGAGCTTTAACACTTCGCTCCAAAATGGCACCTATTGGAATCAACCCCTTTTGTGCCTGTTGCTCAAAATGGAAGAAAAGCTGCCATTGTCACCAATAGACGCTTACCTCCCATGACAAATAGAAGGTGCAGGGGTGATTCCAATCAGGAATGTGGTGGACCAAAGAGTTTAGGCCCCTGTTTCACATACCACTCAGCCTGACTCCGCCCTTCCCCGTACCAGATCCCCCACCCCCAATAAAAAGACGTCCATGCAAAGACGAATGACATGAACAATGTTATGTCTAGTTTGGCCTTTCTTGTGGTAAGAATGTGAAGTAGAAGAAATGTGGGCTGAGTTCTATTGAGATGCAGCACAGAGCACAGCTTCAAGCAAACTCTGTTTATCATTCAGTCTGGTAGCTTGGCCATGATTTCCATTGGTGGGCCAATGTGCAGCTCCCCAGGGGAATATTCATGTATCTGTGTCCCTTAGAGGAGTGCCCCAGAATTAGGGGCATAAAACAGACAGGTAAAGCCATTTTCACCCTACGGGCTCAATTCATGCCAAATGCTTCCACCATGTGGCCTCTTGTCATTGCTACTTTTTGTTTCTTTTCCACTTGAATGTTGGATTATCGGAATGCCCTTTGGGTGATGCATATGAAACTGCAGGCTAGTACAGTAATTCAACGGCCAAGAGATAGTACATGTTGCTATTATATATTGTATAGTTAATAAACTACCGAGATGTTCCTAGAATTTGTGTTTAGCTACTGTTGCAAATAAAATAAGAGGGAAAGAGAGAGAAAACCTTCAGATGGTAATTGTTTTCTGTCAGTAGCTACCCGGGATAAATTTGAACCATTGACCTGGAGGTGAGAGTCTCCTTATCCCATTAGCTTTCTCCTGCTTTTTGTTATCACATGGCGTGTGTGACAGAGATATGTGTGGGCTTTCACTCTGGGAAAAGATTAAAATAAAAATTATGAAGTGTTCTCAAATGAGGCCTGTTATCATGCAGGCCAGTTTTATGTCTATAATAACCCAAAGTCAGTAGCTGTACTCATAGCTCTTATCAATTTGCCTACTTGGGCTCAAATGGAGGCCACAGTTCTAAATTTCAGTCCCCTTTTGCACTCTTGGAAATGTTCAAATGACTGTGATTATAGAATGCAAAAGCACATTTCTGTTAATCTTGACGAAACAAAAGCATTCCTAGTTATCTCCCCGCCTATTAACAGTAACAGCTATCTAATGATATTTGCATGTGATAACTTTCAGTAAAAAGTGTCCTATTAGATGTCAGGAAGTTAAGTAAATTTGAGCATAAGTATAATCGTGAGCATTTTACGCATTATAGTTCTCAGTCTCAATAATGAACCATTCAGCTTAAGAGTTTAATGCAATTATAGCTATTTTTTCCCTCTCTCTATAGAAACAACCCAGTGTTCTTTCCTGAGCATGTTACACACTTGAAATGCAATGGTTTTTGAGGGGGAACTTGGGTGATTATTCTGGTAGTGTGCATTCCTCTGAAGATGTTGCTATAATTTGTATAAAGTTTTATTCCTGTCCCCAGATGTCGGCAATCGGGATCTGCATAAATATATTATGTGTAAATCTGTCAGCAGCTGCTTTCCATTCAGGTTCCTCCAGATATTAGCCTGTCTTTGAGTTTATGACAAAGTTAAAAATTATTCATTAAACTGACCTGCAGTATATTCAGTAACTGGAAAATTGCCTTGCAGTTCTATTTGGTTTGTAGATGTGATCACGAGTAAATTTTTAACTTAATTAATTGGCCGTTTCTGTTGACAAGAAATTTATGTGGTAATAATTTGCTCGAAATAGATGCCGACTGTAGGAAATGAGATATCCATCATAGGCTTGTGTTCCACCAGCTGCACAGTGGCTATTATGAAAGTATTTCAGCTTGCAACGACCCCACTGTTTGTGCAGTCAGGATTATATATACCCACGATCCATTGCCTGCCTGAGAGGCGCTCATGGAGGTCTATGATAACAAAGACTTTGTGATTTATGGCTTGCTGTGAAAGCAGAGCTTGATGAGATTAAACAATTTCATAGCACAAGTGTTTCTTAAGACCTGATTTGTAGTTGCAAGCTGATGGTAAATCACATTTATATATCCGAAAGCATGCTCAGCAGAGAAGTGCAATTACAGTTTAAGACAGCTACTTTTTATTTAATTTTTATCCTGGTTTTGTCTCTTTTATAACCTCTACGTCTGCTAACCATTCACCTTCACAAGTCCTTTCCCCTGGTTGGGAGGCCAAAAGACTGAATTCGCGGATGTTCCTTGAGCCTTATGTGCTCACTTATGGAAAGCATTGAGGCATTTCGAAGCAGCTTTTTACTGGATCCTACTGTCTTTGAACTGGCTTCAGCTGCATTTCTTGGCTGAGTTCTGTGTCAAATGTCGGTGGGGGGAGTCTTTCTCACTTTAAGCAATTGTGAATCAGGCAGCAACACTTCAGAATGCTAGCAATTAACGTACAGAGCACTGGCAACTGGCATTTGGAGCACATTAGGAAGCCAAATGTTTTTAGATGGCGTTTTTGGTGTGGGTTAGAGAAATATTTTTAAATAGTCGTCTAGAACTGCTTTGGCACGGCAAAGAAATTGATATTAGTGATGATAACTTGCTCAAAGTTCAGAGGAACTCCTGCTAAGCCACTGAATTGTATGGAATATCACACACACACTGTTGCCCAGGCAAAATTACAGATACACCCACCCCTTTTATATGCTCAGCAGCAGAAAAAAAAAAAAATCTTGGAGGGGGGCAAAGTGCTTATCTGGGATGGGGAACAACTGTCCCATGTGGGATTTCTGAGGGGAAAAGTAACACTCTCACCTTAAATTTATTTTCTCTAAAGCACAGCTTATTGGTTTTTGTTTTTTGTTTTTTAAGGGTATGTCTTTCAAGTTAACATGCTTTGGACTAAAGTCTTATTTTAATTTCCAGTTTTTGATTCAAGGTTATTATTACTATTTATTAATGTTCATATGCATTTGCATGCACCACAGAAGAACCTTGGTGCATTTATATCACATCAGAATGGTGGGGGGTGGGGTGGGGATCATGACCGGGAACACAATCTTTAATCAATGATGTTGGCAATGAAGAGGTGGTGGTGGGAAACACAAAAAAAAATCTGAAGGAACTGAACAATGTAGCAAAGAATGGAAGCAGAACATGCTCCAGTTCTATAATTTATATGAGAAATTCAGCTTGTTAAGCCAGAATTTAGGAAGAGCAGAATACAGGGAAGAGAAAGCTTATGAAGAAGTATAGAAAAATAGAACAGGAGATATCTGCTCACCCATCCTTCAACAACAACAACAACAATAATTTATTTGTACCCCACCCATCTGGCTGAGTTTCCCCAGCCACTCTGGGTGGCTGGGGAAATTTCCTTGAAACTTACTGGATTAAATTTAATTGTGAAAACTAAAACCCTTTCCCTTAACTTCTGTATCCTTAATGGGGGGGGGGGCAAACTTCCCCTGGTTTATAACTGCATGTTTATGTTTTATGAACTGCATTTAAATCTGTATTGATTGTTGTATGATAATTTCTTGCCTTCTGCTGATATATTATTTGCTGGTTTCACCTATATAATTTGTGATTGTTAAGGGAACTGGGGGGGGGGGGAAATAATGGGAGAGAGGGAGAGCAAATGCTGTAAGTACCACACAAATTGACCTCCTCCCATGTTAGTAATATTTCAAAGAAGGAATGCTGTGAAACAAATATTTGAAGTAGGGAGTGACCGAGAGATAAATTATTTGAGTTTTTCTACTTTTCCTGTAGTGATGCTGATAATATTAATGAATTGGGGCATATTGGGCTAGGTACTGTTCACATTTCCCTCCCAGCATTTGGATGAGGGGGCACTTTTGTGAATATTTTAGATGGGTTCAAATAGTACCCCCCCCCCTTTGGTAATCTTTAGGCAACTGCTTCAAATAGGAGTGAAATCATACTGCCTGTTTAGTAATCATTGTTCTCACTCTTGAGTTGGTTTCATTTGCCTCGCTCTGAATTGGCCTTTTGCTTCATCACATAGACCAAAGCTTTCCAAACTGTGTGTTGCGACACATTAGTGTGTCGCCTGCAGTGTGTAGGTGTGTCACACGAACGCTCCCCCCACTCCTCCCAGGGCTGGAAAGGAGTTGGGTTTAACCTCCGGTTTGCTAGTAAAGCTGAATTACTGTGTCGCAAAATGATGCAGGTCTAAAAAAGTGTGTAATCAACATGAAAAGTTGGGAAAGCTCCGATACAGACAAATCTGACTGGAAATGCAGTAGTCCCACCAATAACACAGAACGCAGTGATAATATTTAAGATGGCATCTCATGAGGCAAAAATAACAACAAAATAGGGGCTCTTCCTGTTGAGTGGGAATGGTTGGGGCATATATAGCTGGAGAGCACTGTACCAAATGCAGGCATAAGGTAATTATAATTATAATTATATTATTATTATATTATTATTATTATATTATTATTATTATTTCCCCAGCCACTCTGGGTGGTTTCCCAGCAGAAGACTGAAAACAGAATAAAACTTCAAACCTTAAAAAACCTCCCTAAACAGGGCTGCCTTCAAATTTTGTCTAAAAGTCATATAGTTGTATATTTCCTTGACATCTGATGGGAGGGCGTTCCACAGGGAGAGTGTCACTACCGAGAAGGCTCTCTGTCTATTCCCTGTAACCTCATTTCTAGAAGGCCATCAGCACTGGACCTCAGTGTCCGGGCTGAACAATGGGGGTGGAGATGCTCCTTCAAGTATACTGGGCCGAGGCTGTTTAGGGCTTTAAAGGGCAGCACCAACACTTTGAATTGTGCTCTGAAATGTACTGGGAGCCAATGTAGATCTTTTAGGACTGGTGTTATGTGGTCTCAGGCGGCCACTCCCAGTCACCAGTCTGGCTGCCGCATTCTGGATTAGTTGCAGTTTCCAGGTCACCTTCAAAGATAGCCCACATAGAGCGCATTGCAGTAGTCCAAGCAGGAGATAATTAAGCATGCACCACTCTGGCGAAACAGTCTGCGGGCAGATAGGGTCTCATCCTGTGTACCAGATGGAGCTGGTAGACAGCTGCCCTGGACATAGAAATGACCTGCGCCTCCATGGACAACTGTGAGTCCAAAATGACTCCCAGGCTACGCACCTTTTCCTTCAGGGGCAGAGTTACCCCATTCAGAACCAGGGTGTCCTCCATACCCGCCCACCTCCTGTCCCCCCAAAACAGTACTTCTGTCTTGTCAGGATTCAATCTGTTAGCTGCCATCCATCCTGTAACCGCCTCCAGACACTCACAGGACCTTCACCGCCTTCACTGGTTCTGATTTAAAAGAGAGGTAGAGCTGGGTATCATCCGCATACTGATGAACCCCCAGCCCAAACCCCCTGATATCTCCCAGTGGCCCAAAGCACTCGTCAGGAGAGCTATGAGATTCAGGTGAGGGTCAGGTGCCTTGTCAATCCCAGCAGGTATATAACAGGAAGACCCGGCCTACTCAGGCCGGCATGGGAACTGCAGCAGCAGCTGACAAGGTGAGAGCCAAAACCAGGAGGGAGAAGAACTCTCACAGCTGTTTCTCTTCACACCTGCGTTAATTCCCTGGAAACTGAGCTGCATTCTTTGTAGAACTGGCCACAGTTACACAGTTACTAGCCCTAAACTGGGGTGAAGGACGTTCTTGCAGATGGGTTAGAAATGGCAGGGAAAACTGAAGGGGAGCTTAGCCCAGCGCCCTCCCGTTTCCTCTGCTGCTTGTGAAATTGTGAACAATGAGAAGTTGCAGTGTATGCAAACAAGTGCTTTCCCTCAGGTTTCATCCCCTTCTCTTTGGTCCAAGATTCAGGCTGGCTTGCAGCTGCTAGGCCCAGGAAGTTGTGAGGTAGGAGGCTTCTGTGTATTCACACATAAATGATAGCAACCAATGACTGTGTATGTATCTGTAAAGTATATCTATATAATTGGGGAATTAAAGGCAGTTATGTTTAATTTGCTTTTAATTACAATCTTTACCCTACTTTAAGCAAATAAGCCTTTGGATATTAAAGGCTGCTTCTCTTGGGTGACCTTGTAGGAATTTCTTAAGATAGATGCAAATGTAACAGGAGTGTTAAAATGCACACAGCTACTACCATTAATGATACAACTCCAGAAGCAACTTTGGAGTTCACAAATCGTTTCTCCCTGAATTCTATCTAATGTGAAATATGTGATTACACGTCTCTTTGGACATGGATACTCCTCACCAGAGCAGCTCAGGCCATTTAACCTATTACTCCTGTTAAGTTGTGGGTGGACACAGCAGACGACACAGTGATTTCCAAGCAGCTCTTGTTTATTCTCAGACTGGAACAGAAGTGAGCTGAAGGCCTCAGCAGCCTGCTTATATAGAACTCAGCTACAACGCAACAGTAACAACTTTCTGCAGTAACCGAATCCCTGAACGTCACTTTACAATTCCTCTTTTGCATATGCGGACCTGAGTGAAAACTGCAGTAGAATGAACTATATACACACTCCCCTAGTGGCCTAGGGTGAGAACTTCAATACATAACAACTCCTTTTTCTGTCTGTTTACACCTGCATTGTGTTCAATGTATAACTATAATTTTTCACCCGTAAACAAGACTTCAGCAAACAGTTACACCATAGAGATGCACTCATCAGTGAAAAATGATTGGCTTCAGCTTCCAGGTGTGGATATTTTAAATAAAGCTCAGATTTGTGTGAATTGGCTCTTAGGCCAATGTAGCCTGTGGCAGCTATAGCATCTCTGCTTATCAACTGAAGTCCTGGGCAGACACCTAAGCCACAGTGTTTCTCAAACTTGAGTCCCCAGCTGGCCACTGGGGTTCTTCTATATAGGGATGATGGGAGTTGTAGTCCAACAACAGCTGGAGATCCAAGTTTGAGAAACACTGACTAAGGTTAGCACAAGGCTAGAACTCTGTTTGCCTATTTGAAAGATACATGCAGACAGGGGCGTTCCTATGACGCACGCCCCCCGCGATGCCCCGCCCCCGGGGGATGCCGGGCGGGGGCTTTCGGAGCCTCGGCAGGCTGCAAAGAGCCCGGAAGCCGCAGCCTGGCACCCGTTTGTGCTACAGCAGCGGCTTTGGGACTCTTTGCTGCCCGCAGAAGCTCCCAAAGCCCCCGCCCGGGTCCCCTCGGGGGAGCGCAAGTGGGGCAGGGAGAGGGGCAGGTCAGCGAGTCGGGGTGTCACCGCTCTTTGCTGGCCCGCCCCTCTCCTTGCCCCGGCTCCGCAAGCCAGCCAGCGGCGCGAAAAGCCGCTGGACGGTGGGGGCTATTTTCGGCGCTGCCGGGGCAGAGCCGCAGGGGCAGCCAGCGAGGGGGGTGACACCCCGACTCGCTGGCGGCCCCTGCGGCTCCACCCCGGCAGTGCCGAAAATAGCCTAAAAAGATTTTTAAAAAAAGTTTTAAAAAGTCCAATGGGCGGGGCCGACACCCGATGTGTCACCCCCAGCAGGGGCACTATCCGGGGGGCCCCCGCCCCCTCCGCCCCCCCTGCGACGCCCCTGCATGCAGAATGTGCTATGAATGCACCAGGTTTAACATCTGCATTTGAATGGCCCATCCCACCTCATGGCTAACAGTGGGAATATGATGGATTTGCCATAGCCCTAGTGAGGTGAAAGACATGGCGAAGTGTGTGTTGGCCAGAAGGCTAAACAGGAAGTGAGAAGCCTCCTTTAAAAGGTTGGCTCCAAACTTCCTGTCAGTGTTTTGCCACATTGCCACTTGGATCCAGCAATGTGAGATTAGCCAGTTGCTGCTTGGGGTTGAACATAGGTGCTGTTGCTTTTTTGTGGGCTGTCCCTATGGATGCACCTTTTTTACTTACACACTGCAGGTAATATTGGGGGTGAGTGTCATGTTGTTGATTCTGTATTGCATACTGGCCACAGTTGGCAGGCTCAGTGAATATTAGAAAGGAATTGCAGACAGGACAGGCTGGCAGTCACCCTGAGGCAGTTTGGTTGGGAAAATCTATCACTACTCACTGCTTCCAGGCGAGGATATGGGAAAAGAGGTACTCTGTCCCTTTGGCAGATTGCTCCCATCCAAGGCTGTCCAGTTCCTTGGCAGCTGGAGAAAGAGGAAGATAGGATCGAGGGTGAAGAAAGAGCTGTGAGTGAAGGGGGGGGGTTTCCCCATACTTTGGAACACACCCATCCCCTGGAAATTCAACAGACCTGTATCTGGAACTGGATGTGGAGAGGGCAGCTGAATGGGACACAGCTATAGGCAGCCTGAGGCAGTACCATCCACCTTGGGCATGCCCATAACAAGCAAGTCTAGAGTGGTGCCAACTGTTTCCAGGAACTCTTCTAGTTGTGAGACCTTTGTGAGTAAGCTGAGAGTTTGTTTGGATCTTGAGTGAGAACCTGGAGGCTGAGAAGGAGAAAGAAAATGAACTGATAGTGATTTTTATATGTTAGTAACTTTGCATCAATGTAACATTTTTATACGTAATTTGTGAATTTTTGTAATATTTTGAGTTGTCCGTTGTTGCATCAGTTTCTGTACACCACTTAAGATATTTTTTTAAAATATA
This sequence comes from Lacerta agilis, assembly GCF_009819535.1. Taxonomy (NCBI): domain Eukaryota; kingdom Metazoa; phylum Chordata; class Lepidosauria; order Squamata; family Lacertidae; genus Lacerta; species Lacerta agilis. Next base: position 14,371,494 of record NC_046316.1, read on the forward strand.
TTAAGTGACATAGAAATTAAATAATCGCAATCATACCTGAGTGAGTTGGGCCATGTTAGGTTACAAAATGGGAGTGTGCCCTCTTAGCTCTCGCCTATGTGCTAAGATGGGATAGGAAAGCTGGGGGGATTAACATTTGGCAACCAGTGTGCCCAGGAGGCTTAATTTGGTCAAAATTGAGTTTACACTTTCCAGAGTTAATGCTAAATACATTACTTCTGGTAAATGAGCCACCATAGCCGCTAGAGGGCCATGAAAAATGGTATCCCAGGCTTTTAAGACTCATCTATCCATGTACTATCTGAAAACAAAGGGGTGCATTGGTTGCCAGAGGCAAAATATGTTGGCATTATTTTCAGTTCTGACCCACCACTTAGTTAAATCAGCTACCTCTCCCCACAAATCCTGGTTGTATGTCCTACAAAGTGTGCAACTGCCATCCTCTGCACACATATCTAAAAGTAAGCATCATCACACAAACACTGGAACTTACTGAGTGTCCAAAGACATATTATTTGGCTCTCTTTTCAAATCAAACTGTTGCATCTAATATTTGTTAGCGGCTTAATGTGTTAATAACCTTACAGCTGTTGTTTTTCTTGCCTTTCTTGTTACTGGGTTGAAGTTTCATTTAGAAGGCTCAGTTGGAATTGTTTAAAAAACAAAAAAAAACCTAATTTTGCATACAGATCAATGTAAATTTATTAGCATTTATTTTTTTAAAGAAAAATTACATTAGAATAAGAATCTGTTTCCAAGCAACTGAAATGTTTCTAAATATTTTAACATTTAATTATTTAAAATTATGAATGGCATAATTATATTGCATTATGCTAGTGACGGGGAAGCCTCTAACACTGATTGGTTGAGTTGGTGTGATGACATAGCATGTTCATGAACATTCTATCATCTCAGGGAACAAACCTGTCAGCAACAAAAGAACTGAAGTCCAAATTCTGTAAGGATAGACATTTGGGAATCAGGAACTGAGAAGGCTTGTTGATAACCAAGTTCTGATCAGCATATTATTCCAGGAAGTATGGATCAAGTCAGTTACTATGAGGCTCACATTCCTCAAGTGCCCCCACTGGTCAGTGCCCCCCATGAACTGAATTTTCCCATTACATGATGCCCAATAATTCTCCACCATTTGCATAATTTTATTGCAGAGAACTTGATATGGAAATTGGTCTCTGGAGGCAGAAAACTGACTTAAGTGATTGATGTAAGTGACACCACGTACTGCCATATATTGTTGTTGTTCAGTCATTCAGTCGTGTCCGACTTCGTGACCCCATGGACCAGAGCACGCCAGGCACCCCTATCCTACACTGCCTCCCGCAGTTTGGCCAAACTCATGCCAGTCACTTCGAGAACACTGTCCAACCATCTCATCCTCTGTCGTCCCCTTCTCCTTGTGCCCTCCATCTTTCCCAACACCAGGGTCTTTTCTAGGGAGTCTTCTCTTCTCATGAGGTGGCCAAAGTATTGGAGCCTCAGCTTCAGGAACTGCCCTTCCAGTGAGCACTCAGGCCTGATTTCTTTAAGGATGGATAAGTTGGATCTTCTTGCAGTCCATGGGACTCTCAAGAGTCTCCTCCAGCACCATAATTCAAAAGCATCAATTCTTCGGCGATCAGCCTTCTTTATGGTACAGCTCTCACTTCCATACATTACTACTGGGAAAACCATAGCTTTAACTATACGGACCTTTGTCGGCAAGGTGATGTCTCTGCTTTTTAAGATGCTGTCTAGGTTTGTCATTGCTTTCCTCCCAAGAAGCAGGCGTCTTTTAATTTCGTGACTGCTGTCACCATCTGCAATGATCATGGAGCCCAAGAAAGTAGAATCTCTCACTGCCTCCATTTCTAGCAGGTTGTGCAGTTTAAAAGTTAACATTCAATGCACATCCTTTTTATAGTTTCACCTTTGAACTATTGAAGGTAGATAAGTGTTTTCTTTGGACTTCTTTTGTTGATAGAGAATACTAATTTTTGCCTTTGGTTAAAATAGTGGGTTTAGTGATTATTAACACACACACACCAAACTTCCAGCTTAGAGTTATCTACATCTTTAATATTCAACCTCATGTGCCGCCTTTCAGCTGGAGGCTTGCTGGCGTGAGCCATTAACCGCCTGTTGGATGTAACCTTGCCATGTCTTACACACAGCTGCACACGAGCCTCTGGTTTTGTACAAGAGGCTTTCAGCTCATACCATGCAAATAAAAAAGGCCGTTTAACTTGTGATCAGTGATCATATGATCCATTTACAGGGTGCAGGCTCAGTCAAGTAGAACTGGTAAATCATTAAAAAATGCACTCAACACTCTTCCTGCTGAGTAGAACATCATGCTAACATAATTTCCCCCAATCTCCCTAAGTAGCTCGCAATATGTTATTAGTAGATCTAGATGGTACAGCAGCATGTTTTCAAATACATGTACAGATTATGCAGGTTCGTTACAAAATACAAGGAATTCATTGGGTGTTTACTCTTTAAGTTAGGGGGGGAATGTTTTATCATTCATTGCAACTGGATTCCATTGGCTTCAAGAGCTTAGATGCTTTGCACAAAAGCACAGTTGAAAATATAGATTAACATTATTTTAGAAGAAGAAGAAGGTATTGCAATTTATGTTAGGATAATTCTGAGGCTAATTTGTAGGCACTTGCAGAGTAGAAACAATTGGGGAATTTTGAGGACAGGAATAAAAGTTTGAAAAAGATCTGTGAAATTTCTGCAGGGACTTCTGCACATCCTTCAGATGCTTCCTCCTCTGATCATTTCTGCCATTCATTTAACCCTAGCCCAAAACCACATAAAGTGGTACTGAATACTTTTGAAAGATCTTCATATTAAGAACTTTTAGATTTTCAGGGTAGTTCCATATGGGCAGTTCCCAATGCTGTCCATTCATTGCTTTCCTGATATAATTTATATGTTGAATAAAATAGGCTTTCCAACACTGCCAAAGGCATTGTGCTTTTTGTGTGTGAACACCGTGCATCCATACATGTGGGTGTGACATACCCATCTAGGGGGAGAAGGGGACAGTTCTCTTGAGTAGTACCTTTCCTCTCCTCCTTGATTTTTATTATTTATTTTTGACAGGATTCCATCTTTGCTGCCACCAGACTCCACTAGTCTCTCCCTTACTGGTGACCCCAGAATGAACCACCCACTACAAATTTATTTCCAAAGTTGGTACCCCAACACCAAGCCAATGTCCAGATGGGTACAAGGGCATGCATTGAATTGTAGCTAATGTTTGAATTGGGCACAGTGTAAAGGAACCAACTTCCAATATGCTCAGGCCTGAAAAATGCAGTTGGTCCTCTGATGCAGTACAGTGGTACCTCGGTCTACAAACAGTCCTGTTAACAAATGCTCCACAAAACCGTAAGTAGGTGTTCCGGTTAGAGAACTTTGCCCCGGAAGCTGAACGGAAGCCGAATGGTAGAAGGGCACCGGCGGCAGGAGGCCTCAGTAGGAAAAGTGCGCCTCGGTTTAAGAATGCTTTGGTTTAAGAACTGACTTACAGAACAAATTAAGTTCATAAACCAAGGTACCACTGTACTGTATAGGAATTGATCTTGGGCACCCTGGTTGTTTTGCACCTGTGCCCTACTCAACCACAACCTCATACTTCAATATCTGATGAGGCAGAAAAGTGGAATGGGGGAAGAATTGCATGTAGGAAGAAGGTCAGAGAGAAAAATTTGTTTGATCTCAGCCACACAGATTTTTAGACTTTGCAGAATCTTATCAAGTTGTTTTTGTTAATAACTTATAGATTAAATCAATGAACTTAAATACCAGCAACCAAAGTAAAGAGGAATTTCATTGAATTTAATGTTTTGCTTATGTGTAATTAGGGTAATGCAAAAAAATATTGTTGTTTCATTTTGTTATTCCATTCAATTAAATTCTGCATCTGGGCCTAAATTGTGTGTGTACATGGGTTATTCATTTGGATAATTTCCTTTTAAACAGTTATTTCAAGGAGCAGATGCTGTGCAAGAACAGTGAGAAATTTTTGTTAGGGGAAAAATGATAACCTAGCTTTTGGAATCAGATTTCTTACAAATGGGGGAAACTCCACTGTGTGACTTCAAGTTTAGAGTCATGGGCATAGCCAGAATTTTTGTTAGGGGGGCAGGACTTTGTTAGGGAGGGGCAGGACTTTTGTTGGGGAGGGCAGAACTGATGTGATTGGTCAGTTAGTAAGTATTTCTATTGTTTTATATGATCTGTTTGGCATGAATCAGGAGTTATACTGTTGCATTGACTGTATCCTGCCATTTGTACTTAATTTTTTGCCAACAAATTAAGAGTCCACAGTGAAATAAGATCCATATCAGCCCTTTCTATTAATCAGAGTATTGCATGTTCAGCAGACATGGGCCATTTATACATAAGGGGTTAGAATCATTATTTGTTTGTTTGTTTGTTTGTTTGTTTGCAATCACGGGGTAAATTAAGTGCAAACAAAAATGTGTAGAAATTTGTAAATAAGATTACGCCAATATGTGCATTTATATCATTTATACCATTCAGATTGTAGCTGCCTCTGTCTTAATGACTCAACAAATGCTACAGCCAAGAAGGCAATGAATTCAAAGCTGGACTTGGGATATATGGGGAAATAGGAAGAGGAGCACTAGGTTAATCAACTTTTAGAATGCCTCTCCTGCCAACACAAGTGCACCAACTCTAGGAAGAAGTATTGTCAGCCCCCTCAATATTCCTTATCAGGGGGCTCAGCCTCACCCCCCCCAAAAAAAAAATATTCAGGGGGCAGAGGAGGCCAAACTGTTGAGTGAGGTCTCACACAGCATCTCCTGACACTTTGCAGGCCATTGCAGCCTTCTGCTAGGCTGTCTGGCCTGCACAACGTTGGAAGATGTGTGTGATGTCACATGAGCATGCCAGCCACACACACATCCCAAATATTGGAGGCAACCTGTTGCCTGTGTGTCTATGTAGAGGCCTCTAAGTGCCACATTACACTGTGTACCAACATTTTAAGGTTTGCAGCAAGTGTAGACTTTCTGAGGGTCTGCACTCAATCCTGATGGTCTATAAGGACTGATTCCTTGTAGGTGACCATCACCTTCTTTGGCAAACCACCTCCACATCTGCAGTATGAGGATAATACTACTTACATACATTATACGGTTGTTATAAGAATTAAAGTCAGCAATATGATCTATGTGAAGGGCTCTGAATGCTCTAAAGTGTACAATTGCACACCTAAAAATGTAACATGAATAAGACAAACAATTTTGGGGGGAGAAATGCGATCAGAAGACGAGTCTGGTCACCCATCTAGGCCAACGTCCTTTCCCCACAGTGGCTAGCAGCTCATAAGCAGAACATGAGTTGTTCAAGCTCCTCAGCAGTTGGTACTCAGATTCATACTGTCTTTGATACATGAAATATCAATAGTAGCCACTGATGGCCTTACCATCCATGAATTTGTCTAATTTCCCTTTATAGCCAATCATAGATACACTCAGAGAGCCAGGCTACAGTTCAGTCAAGTGAACACTTGATTACAAACCCAAGTTTGCTGATGTGTAATGTACAGAGTGGTTTCATATGTACTGTAGTACAGACTAGACTATCACTATTACTTTGGACGTGTATTTTTACCAAAGAATTTGGCTGTCCCTTAAGCAATGTTCTCATGAACATTGATGAGAACTCTAATAAGTCATCTTGCTGTCTTGGCAGCAACCGCAAGTACTCATGGGGAGTAAAATGGATCTTAAATTATTGGAATGAACACTTCTAGCACAGAAAATTTTTGTATCAGATTTTTCTTTTTAAAAAAAAGATAGATAGGAGCCTATATTCAAGGTAGCAAATCGTGTGAATGTGTGTTTGTATTTAAGATGTCTATCTTTGTGGAATGTTTCAGGGCAGGAACACCTTGGTAAGATACAAAGTTTATTACATTTCTAGACCACATTATCCTTGTCAGCTAGATTAAAGCATTCTTGTAGTTTCTGCACAGTATTAACATAACAAGTAAGGAAATAATGTAGTGTTTTTACACAGAGCAGCTTATCAATTTTGACATTAAGTGTGTGAGAAATCACATGAAAATGTGAAGCAACCAAGAGGAATAATTAGGAGCCAACAGAACAATCCTGGTAATATGACAACAGAGTCTTAAAGCACCCTACAGGATTGAAATCATCAGGTTTACTTGACCTATATCTTTAATAATACAGCTCATTGCCCTTTTATTAAAGCTTGAGGGGAAGGAAAAGTGTCTGCTTTATCTTGTTTTAGGGGCAATTGCGAACAAAAAAAAGTTTATTTATTGACCCTTTTGCAAATGACCCATTCTCTTATTGCCAGTGACAAAGCAAGTCACCACACTGAAGACTACAGTAGTTTGTGTGTGTGTGTGTGTGTTTTCATTCATTCATTCTTAGATAGATGGATATAAACATATCACCCATACACACACACACACAAAGCCTGGGTTGACAAAGGGAGAATAAATATATAATACTCAAATAAGATAAATGGCTATGTTAGCAGTGGAAATGACCTCCTGTTTAATTAGAACATAAGAGCTATATGGGTCAATAAAAATGGTTACTGCTGCCCTCAGTCTCTGTTTAGGAAATATGATTGTGCTGGAGATAATGCTAAGCATTATTTATTTGTGCTATATCATAGGCTTTGTAATTGTTTGCAGTGTTGATAATTTTCGGACATGTAGAATAAAGCTGCTTCTAACAAAATACTCACTGAATTATAAATTATATCCCATGAATTTGTCTAATCCTCCTTTAAAGCCTTTCAGATTGGGGGCTATCACTACATCCTGTGGTAGGGCATTCCATAGTTTAACTGCGCACTGCGTGAAAAATTGCTTTCTTTTGTCCCTTCTTAGTACCCTACCATTCATATTTAACAGTTGATCGATGAGGCTGAAGCAATCCAGAAAAGCATGCACATGACTCAACAGCAGGAATATGCAAGCTTGCAAACGTTGAGTTGAGCTTTTTGATTGCCTGGACCATGGTCAATTTAGAATGCATATTCCCAGGCGAAAAGTGTAATCAGGGCATGCGTCTGCAGTGAGTCCTGAACTTGAAGTCTGGTAAATATTTAGGGATTGTATCCAAGAATCAATGAAGACAGAGCTTATAATAATCATAACATTTATTAATTATTAACTAGTTTTTTTCTATGTAGTCCACACAACAACCTAGATCTATTGCACATATTTTGCTCTTGATTTTTTTTTTTAATTGAGAAACTGTTTCATTCTGAAAATAAAAGCTCATTGCAGATTGCTTCTGCGTTACCCTGAAGTGTATCCATTTGCAAATAATAGTATGTGGGCAGTCCCAGAAATGGTGTGTGCGTATCCACACCTGCCCAATGACATTGTGGGTGGGTACATACCAAAATTGCAATCAGAACTTCCTTCTGAGAGCCAATGTGGTGTAGTGGTTAAGAGCAGTAGACTTGTAATCTGGTGAACTGGGTTTGCGTCTCCGCTCCTCCACATGCAGCTGCTGGGTGATCTTGGGCTAGTCACACTTCTTTGAAGTCTCTCAGCCCCACTCACCTCACAGAGTGTTTGTTGTGGGGGGGGGGGAGGAGAATGTTAGCCGCTTTGAGACTCCTTCGGGTAGTGATAAAGTGGAATATCAAATCCAAACTCTTCTTCTTCTCTTCTTCATTCACCTGGGATATGTGCAGGGGAGGGGGGGAAGGTAGGTGAATAACCTAATCTAGTGGAGGGTGTTCAAAAGTAACCACACCTATCCTTGTGGACTCCGGGATCTAGAATCAATTTAGATTGAAAGCAGCATGTTGAGGATTAGCACAAACGATTCTGCGTTAAGAAAAACTACATTTTTGTGCTACGAATGGGTTGGTGTGTATGCACTTTTTGTGCTATCACCAAGCTCAACCCAAAGCAGGGAACAGCAAGCTAAACTAGCAAATACGCCTGTTACACAGCAGTAGTTGATAAAGCTTCAACCCTAAAAATGTGTCTAAAGGTGCGAAGTGGGGTTTATTGTGCTAACTTTCCTGGTTGTAACACTAGTGCTTCTGTCCTGGTTTCTAATGTTCCTTTACCTGTTGTGTTATAGAACTGTGTTCTAATGTGCTGTATTACCTGTTGTGCTATGGAATTGTGGTTATATATATATATATACACATACTATGTTTGTGCTAATCTTATTTTATACTAGTGGGTGTGGTGTGATACAATAACAGATGTCATTGGCCATGTCACCACCCTTTATGCTCATGTCCCCCCATGTTCCCCTATGAAAATAGCAGGAAAGAACTGTGTGCCGAATACAGCCCCAAATTTAAAGCTTTTTGTACTGAAAACCAAAAGGTACATGGAAGCAGCCATTCTCTCCCCCCCCCCCCATAAAATTGCCCAGGAAGTCGTGACATAATGTTCAGCTGCATCTAGGGGTATTTAACTGACAACTTTTCAGCAAAGACAGCAAGGCTCTCTCCTTGCTCCAATTGTTGCTTTAAAAAAAATAAAAAATAAGAGGCCATAAGGAAAGGGTAACCCTGGTGTAACCCAGCCCTCTGTACTTAGAGTACTGCTTTCATCTCACTGTGGCTCCAGTCAAATTCTGAGCCACCTGAAACTTCATTAGCTAAAAAATAGTAATTTTAGGAGAGACTTCACACTTCTCCCACATCTAATTTGATCCTTTAAAGATGCACATGCTTTCTCTTCTTCCAGACTGTTCCATGAACAGATTAAACACTAGTGATGGTTCCTCAGTGACATATTTATCGTATGGAAGGGTTACGTGGTAGAACTGAATGAATGGGTCAGCACTAGACATGACAGTATCCTATTTGATATGTAGATAAATAAATGATGGAATGTCTGGATCTTTTTATCAGCAAACCAGGAGTCTATCTCCACAGGAAGCCCACAGATGGTAATATTTATTTAAGAAGTGACAGTTTCCCCCTGATATCAAATCCAACTTGTCAAATGGGCAATTCCATAGCATTAAACCCAATTGCTCTGGAATTCAGCATAGAGGGATTTGAAGGAGAGGGCCTGTTTCTGATGATATACTTGGAATTGCTTTAACAGGAATGAAACATTGTAAAAGGGGAGATTTATTGAGAACTAAGGAAAAATCTGGAAGTGACAGAATTATATGCAGTCTAAGATATCACCATGTTGCTGTTATCTTTAAGGAAGTCCATCTTTCAGTAGTGGTATTTATTGCAAGATGTGCCAGGTTGCCAAGTCAGATCTATTATTGCTTTTAAATGTACCAGAAATATAGGAAACTGGCTGGTGCAGAGCAACATGGCTTCAACACAAAATGTTCTGACAGGAGCTGCATCCCCACAAGGGCATTTTGCCTGTGGAAACAATAAATATTGCAGCAATACAAAGTTAAACTCTTCATCAATCCCAGTGATGGGAAAACTTGCTATTAAAAAAAAAACTTCATAGCCTATAACTCTGCTGGTGTGTTTTATGCCATTAGGTGTCCTTGTAACAAGTTGTACATAAGCAAAGCCACAACAAAATTAACACTCAGGTCATTTAGGGTATTGTCCATCTGTTGACAGAAGGAATCTGTCAAGAGTACAGACAAGGGAGCAAATACGTGTTATTTGCAGCCCCCCGTGCAGCTCCCCATCTCCCCACTATATCTACTTCAGAGGGTAGGAGGACCCTCGAGCTGATTTAGGGGGCACACAGGTGGGGCTGCAGTGGGGAGGGCCCCCCATCATACAGATGGGAGTCTTCCATCAACAAAGCAGAATTCTTGGATTTAACCCTGTTTATTTATTGCCTTTATATCCTATCTTTCAGGATGATCGCAGTCAAATAACTTACAACAATAATGTACATAATAAAATACAATTAAATTACAGTACCAGAACATGGAGCTAAAGGAAGTAGGTCAACAGATAGACAGCAGCTAAGAATTGCCAATACTGATTAAAATCACCTCAAAAACCATTAAAAGAACATGAAAACAGCACAAACCTAACAAATAATAAAGTTGGCACCAACTGAACCTTTCTAGAGGGAGCAGTCTAAAATGTGGGCACCACCACAGAAAAGACCCCCCTCTTGATAGAGAAGAGCCTCTGGAGATGATTTTAATTGGCAGGCAGGTTCACATTCAATCTCCTCATGAGCTGCAACTGTATGTACCCCTATAAAGAAATGCATGTCTTAGTGCACCCAGTCTGAGGAAGTGCGGTTGCAGTTTCCCAGTGCTCCTGGGTCTTTACTTAGAAGACAAAAGGGTCAAACAAACAATGGTCTGTGCCTCAACTTCAGAGAGGGATGGTCTTAGCACATAATTAGTGATCAAGTTCTGAACTGAGTAAATACACAGTCCAGCCTCCCCAGTCCTGCAGGATTTCTACTGTGGTCTTGAATTGCAGCCGCATTCCGGCATTGGGCAGCTCTCACGGACTTTGACTTGAAGCTGCATTTCTACTGTCAGACCATTTGTCCTAGCCAGAGTCTCTACTCCATCTGCTACTGGTTGCTTGAACCGGTGTTAGTAGCTCTCAAAGATCTAGGCCTGTCCTCTTTTGTGAGGTTGTTTTCATCGGGGATCCCAGAGGCTGAATTTGGGGTGCTCTTCATGCAAAACAGCTGCCAACTGAGCTGCATTGTTCTAAGATCGTTTTTAGGAGATTGAAATGTGCAAGACCACCCCCCATATCCTGGAAGCAGTATTTAGTGGCAAATTGAACAGCTGACCATGTTTGTATCCTACTTATTTCTCCACTGAATAGCATGGGATGGTGTTTGTTTTGATTGTATGTTGTTGATAGTATTACAGCGTTTTATTTTGTTGTAAACTACCTTGGGATCAATGATTAAGGGTGGTATAGAAACTTTTTAAATAAATTTAATAGCAAGAGAGAGAGAGAGAGAGAAATATGTTTATAAAATAAAATGAAATCTATCAGTACACTGTGCCATTAGAAACTGACACTCACATTCCCTATGCCATAGCCCTGTTTCTCTTGTTCTTCCATGGTGTTAAATCATCACTTTGGATTACAATATTTTATTGCTGTTGCAGCCATAAGTTAGCTACAATCCAGTGAAATAATGTTACATTATGGGTTAGCTTCGAATGAGCTTGAGTTCGCACCTTGTTCAAAGTATCATCATGGCTGCAGAGTCGATATTTTATTTCAGGCTTCATTTAAACCACCTAGTGGATCTTCTACCACTGCGAAGCCATGAGGAATTGTGGAGAAAGCTGGCAGCCTGAAGCACTTTGGTTTTTAATGGTGTAACATCGAAGAAAGTAAATATGTTTAGTACCTTTATTTTCATACAGGAGAGTTGCAAACAATAAATAAATTGCATCCATGTTTTTCTCACATCTCATTGTAAAACTGTCTTTTAAAGACCCACTGTTTTTCTTCATTCAGTTTCACTGCTGGCTTCAAAATCCCCACCAAATCCCCAATCTCCCTTTCTGCTGACTGGTTCCCACTCTCTCCTGAAAGAAAGGGGGGGGGGAAGGCTCTTCTTTTTTAAGGGCTTGTAGGTTGGAGAAGGATGCTTAGCAACAGCATTCCTTAAGTAGCTGCAAGCCCCTTGCTGAACCCTTTGAAGTGACTGTCAGGCCAGATTTATTTTGTTTTAGCACATTGTCTACTTGTCCAGATGTATCAGGAGATAAAAAGGAGTCATGTTTACACTCCGTTTTCCCCCCTTAAGATGTAATTAAATAGCAGTTTTGATGAGTCTCTAGGAGATTGGAGATGAAACAGAAAGCAGGAATTGGCTGGAGTAAATGGGAAGAAACTCAGTTGCTAGTCTAACACCTGACACATAAGGGGGAGGAAAAAAAGTAAGCCATGAGGCTGCGGGTTGATTTGGTTCTGCTGGAGACTTAGACCGTTGCTCCCCAAATGTTGGCTAGTTGGAGGGACACTTCACTCTTAGGCTTACAAGGGGTTATATTTAGACAATCAAGAATTATTTTCTGATTTCAAAGCAGTCCGTGCCTATGCCTCTGCCATGCCATGATCTTGCCATGTGACTATAAATAAGGAAGCCCTGAGTAATAGCTCAGGCAGAGACAGAGTGGGGAACTTTCACTGTGGGCAAGGAAATTCTGTGAATGTTCTAACTTAGCAGAAATACGAATCCCCGGTGGGAGCTGACTGGAAGAAGGCAAGACCAGAAGAAAGTAATGAATTACGAAGAAACAGAGGCAATGCACTTCTGTAGGTGGTTTCTTTTGGCTCACAGGACCCTTGAATTGTTCAAAGAATGTGTCTCTCCCCACACCCTAGCAACTCTCTCTTGACACATTAGTGTGCCATGGTGCGCTGTTTAGGAATTGTTCTTGGCTTTGGCTTTCCTGACCAAAATGGTAGAGAGGACAAAGTGCTTATATAAAACAAAGCAAAACAAAACAGGAATTATAATTGCACAAATTATTTCTTTACTGAGTTTGAAAACATCAATATAATGGAAAACTCTCTGTACATTATCTATCCTGGTATTGGTGGTAGTCTTGTGGTTGCCAATCACATTGTGAACTGCAAAACTTCTGAGTCTTAGTGGTCTTAAGTAAAAAGTTCTGTGCAGGGTAGGTCTAGTTCTATTTTCATAAGAAACAACATTATAAATCCTGTGTGTAAATGCATAAAGCCTGCATGCTTATCAGCATTGTTCTAACCTCTATTAAAACTTTGCAGAGTGCAGTAATAACCTGATTCTTGTACTGAATACATGTCCAATCATTTTGAATATGCCTGGTGCCCAAAATTTCTATCTTAAATGTAGAAGACGTTTATCCATTTGCATATTTTAAAAGGTTACGCTGTAGCACCCCCTTCTGCTAACTAAGCTGTGTGGCAAGAAGCTTCAGGTTTAGCTCAGTTTCTCCCCCTTAACATAGTGTAAAGACATCCTAGATTTACTTAACGTCAGAAAACAAAACTCCACTGCTAGTATAGTTGCTAGATCATGGTCTCTATGTGTAGCGTAGGTAGTATTTGAACTAGACCTTTCCCATAAATGCTCAATATGGGTTTATTATATTTTTATATTTATATGTCACCTTTGCACAGTAAAACAAGAAATTTGACACACATGGTTAAAATGCCATTATTCAGATCCCCAATAGTTGCAAAACAGCCTACAATTATTAGCAACATTGGCAAAATATGATGAGTAGAACAGCGAAAAAGCTATGCCATAAGAATAAAGAAAATGCTATTTGGAATCTCCCAAAGTCCTGTTGTGCACAATGGTATTGACTGCTCATCTTTAAAAAAATTATTATGAAGCAAGGCTTCATTTGGTGACTTGAAAAAGCTGGGAGGTTCTAGGCATGAACTGAAATGTGGGATCTTCCTTTCATTAAGCTTTACTCTCTTCAAAAAGGCCCTCTGATAAACTGAAATCGGGGGTGGGAAACGTCATATTGTGCCAGTTGGCCATTTTAAGGAAGGTGAGACACTTCTCATGGAAGAGCACTTGCAAGTGAGAGGTGAGGGATCATACTGCGCTTTGCATCACCTTTCCTTTAAAGATGAAAAAAACAGTGGTGGTTCATACGAAAGAAAGTAATTTAACATACGGTATTTAAAATGCACACAAGGTTGATTCAATCAGATATACTCCCTCTCTCTCTCTTTCCCGAGAGAGCTGTTTTTCCACACATCCCATTGTGAGAATCCCTATGACAGTGGGCTACAAAAACTTTGATAATCCAGGCCTACAATGACCTGGCCAGCCTCAAATTTCAGTATAGTATGTGTTAATTAAGCTTGAGTGTGTACTAACCCAAGAGCCCAACATGTGTTGGACAAGACCTGTGCTGCAAAGTGATGACACAAAGACAACTTGCTACAGAGACAAATGGTTGTGTGAAGCAATGATAGAAATCAAAATCAGTTAATGTAATATTCTGTTGTTTTTAGAGATCTAGTTTCTACCATAATTCTTAGAATTATTGTCATGAGTGATGATATTTCAGCCCGTATTATTATCATGATGAGCCACCCTATGAGGCTTGAGTTGAAGGGTGGGGCAGAAATGCAATCAGCCAACAATTGCAAAACCTTGAAAATCAAAGGAAGCAGCTTTATAAATGTGCAGTACATTACAGTAAAACAAATCAATTTTGATCTCCTTAGGAACCAGCATTGCCTTATGATTTTGTGAAGTCATGTGGCCTTTGATCATAGAAAGGCATTTAAGACTAGTCCTTAATCCCAGCTTCTAGAGGTGTTTAAGCAAGGGGAGTGGGAAGAGCAGAGAGAGAGAGAGAGAGTTTGATAACAGCTGGGATTTAAATTTTACTTTTGCCTTTCTTTTGTTTTGAAATGGTTTCTATTATTTGTTGCTTCCCTTTTTCATACAGGAAAGATGGGTCATTGAGTAAACTGAAAGGAGTAAGAGGAAATGGGTGGGGACTTTGAATTAATCTTCTGAGAGGGGGGGAAATGTTTGATCAGTGAGCAGAAGAGGATGAAAACCTCTGATGTTGACAGCAGGCAACTTTTCTGACTAGCATGTGATTGACATCTTTGATGCTTCAGTGGGGGAATGGGGGTCCAGCTACGCTAAGGCATCCTCTGACTGTGGGTGGTAGTGTTAATAGTGTGGCAACTGGAAAGATTAATTGTGGATGAGAGGCAGGGTTATGAGGGGGGCTTCATGTGTCTAAAAGGAACAGTGGTAATAAGGCCTCTGATCTGTCATTCCAAAAGGAAATTAGTCAGGGCAGACTGAATCAGGCCTGTTTTATTATAGGAAGGGAGGTAGGGGGCTGGGTAAGGAAGAAATTAGAAGGGAGGCATTTAGGATATTAAAGCAAAGCACTGGAGAGGATATTAAAGTAGGTCACAGGAGAGGAGGAAGCACTAGCCTTCCTGAAAGGCGAAGCCTGCCCTTTTCCAAAACTAGCTTGAGAAACCTCAGTACACTGTGCCCTTTTTACAGCGCCGTCAATCTGTTCAATCTGTTTGTGGCCAGCTCATGACCTGTTGACTTTTGCAGTGGTTTTGCCTAAGAAAATTCATTATTCATTTTGAAAAGAGCTTGACAATAAATTGTTTGTCCATTGCCAGCCCATAAAATCATGGTTAGATGAATAAACTTAACGCCCCCCCTGCCCCGCCCTGACCTGCCCTACCCTTCTCTCTCTCTCTCTCTCTCTCTCTCTCTCTCTCTCTCTCTCTCTCTCTCTCTCACACACACACACACACACCCAAACAAAATATAGTTGCAGAAAGTTTACTCAATCAGTATCTGCAATGAATTGTTTCTTTGTATATTTTACTTCCTACCCTTTTGGATAAAAGTAGATTTTTTTTGCCGATAAATTCTGTGTTACCATTAAAGGGGCTATTCATCATGCTTACTAATGTTATTAATCAAGATAACCACAGTACCCTTAAAATGAGATCATTTTGATAAATCATGTATGACATGAAAAGACTTTATTCCTTTTAAGTGCAATTTAGACTGTAATTTCCCCCCCTCATTTATGATTCATGGGAGAAGCATGGATAAAATTCCCTTGCACATTTATACCTTATCTCCAGTCATAATTCAAAGCTACTTTTAGATGGAAATTCAAGGTCTGATTCACCAAAGCAGATTGCTGGCTCATAATTTTTTGGCATTCAGGAGCCCCCCAAAATAATGTCCATACATTAGGCACTTATCGATTTCACTCAATTAAGCCTAAATGAATAAGAAATCTTTTGCCTTGATTAACATTTCTGATCCAGCTATACCCAGCTCTCAACCACACATTTTTCTGTAAGGTGGAAGAAAGAGATGGGGTGGGGTGGCCTTCAGCAGACAGAGACTCCTTTGCATATGACAATCGGGTAGAATTTTTGGTGCCTTCTTAGTTCTGAAACAGTGCTGCATTACTTACAGAAATTACCTGGTTTATGGCAGTAAGTGCTTTTGTTGGCAATAGCCTACTTCATCAGATTCATGAGCATTGAAATATATGTCCACAATTGGAAAGATGTGCACAATCACAAGGGAATGCTGCGAATCCCTCATAATCTGGTGAATGTCTGAAATAGATATAGACCCATGAATAACTATCTCCCAGTGCCCAGTTTCAACATTATTCATTGTCACTGCATGCACTGCTTGTAGATGTGTTAATATTGCAAACAGGTCATTTAGAGGTTGCAAATAGGTTATTGGCAATTCATAAGATTTTACATGGAATTCCAGGAGCAGCTTGCTGGATTGGCCAGAGTCAGTATGTTAGCTTCCAGCAGGTGGGTTGCTCTTACTTACCAAGGGTGAGAGAGGCAAGGCAACAAGAAATATAGCACCATGCAAATGCCTTGGCAGGAGTGCCAGATTGGCACCGCAAATACCTTTGCACCATGCTAAATTCCCAGCCACCTCACTCCTCCGGATAAGCAGCAGTGACCTGCCTGCCAAGACATATGAATTTCAAGTTAGGACCTCTTGAGTCTTCAGCTTGAGCTGAAGAAGCCTGAGCTCAGAGACGGGCAAGAAACCACATGGGTTGAGTGGGGCAAAGGCCCCAGGGCAAGACTCCCAGTATTTCTACCATTACCAGACAATCCAGAGACTTCACGTCACTTCTCCTTCTGCACCTGAAGCCAGTTATGAAGCCTGATCATGCATAGGATGTGGTCCCTCACTAAGCGACGCTGTACCCTCAGGCCATTTTAAATTTTGCTTATTCCCTGACATGGCCGTACTGTATAAACCAAGTGAGAAGTAAAGATAGAATACTGTATATACTTGAGTATAAGCCTAGTTTTTCAGCACATTTTTTGTGCTGAAAAAGCTGCCCTCGGCTTATACTCGAGTGAGGCGGGCGGTGGGGGCGGCGAGAAAGAAGCCCTTTCTCTCCGCTCGTGCCGCCGCTGCCCGCTCTCCCCAGTCAACCATTCCTTAAGAAGTGTACAAGAACAGCGGTTCTTTACTTTCCCCAGGCAGCTTGTTCCATTCCTGAACTGCTCGCATAAATGCAAACTTGGCAAAGGAAGAAGAGGAAGGAGCAGCCCAAAGGGCTGCTTTCGGGCTGCTCGTTCCACCTCCTCCTCCTCCACAGCAGCAAAGGTGAATCGGCTTATACTTGAGTCAATAAGCTTTCCCAGGTTTTTGTAGGAAAATTAGGTGCCTCGGCTTATATTCGGGTCGGCTTATACTCAGGTATATACGGTACTTTTAATATCAAACTTTGCATTTTTCCTTGTTATGTTTGTGTGTACAACTTTCCTTTCAGTTGTAACTATACTCATAATAAAATTTGAAAAATAGCTCTATGCCTTCTTTCCCCCATCAGCCAATGCCAACAAGGCTTTGTGTGTGTGTGTGTGTGTGTGTGTGTGTTTTATTTTAAAGTAGCATCTTATATGAAAATATATGAAAACATATGAAAATATGTTAAAAACTACACTGATGTGCTTGTTGCAAAATGTAAAGTTCACACTGTTGATTGCAAGTAAGACAATGGCACTATTCATTAAGCTCAAGAATGTATGAAATGTTGAACTGTTATTTTCTTTAAATCCTGAAATAAATTACCTAGAAATGTTTAGTTTACACTGGCATTTAGGTTTCACAAGAGCAAAAAAAGAAAAAATAGTAATGCTATTTCATTTGGAATAGAGCATCATTTAAGACTTGGTATTTTTTGAAAAAACAGCTGTGGTTGAGAGAGGATTGGCTAAGATGGACCACAGGCCTCTCTCTGCTTCCATCAGAGGGTGAAGCATTTGGAGGAGTGTGGTCGGTCTCCAAGCATAACAGGCCTATTTTGTGTTGTCTTTAACCACTGGCCCCTACCAATCAGGATGGATGTGGTAGTTACACAAGATATATCCTGTCTCTACATGGAATTTCCATTTAGCTCAGAAAAGAAACCTACAGATATGTACAGTTCTCCATATTTTGTAGCAATTTGTGATTATTTTTTAATCACCATGAAAATGCACCAGCATTTATTGTGACTTTCTCCTAATAAACACATTTTTATATGCAGTTTTGGCTAATGTACACATCCTTGTAAGCAGTTTCCCCACATATAATGCATTTTTGTATGTTGTTTTCATTAATATATTCCTATTTATGCACAGCTTCGCCATATATATGCATTTTTGTAATCACTGTTTGGTTGGAGAACTGCATTGCAAAGTCAGTTCAGTGAGAATTTTGAAGGGTAAACTGTGTTTTGACTTGCATATTATTTTGGAAAGTGTGAATTTGATAGCTTTAAGTGGATACTGAATCAAATATCTTCCCCATCCCCACCTAGATAGAACACTTTACGAATCTGGTGGAAACGGTACCCTGTCTTAAAAGTGCCTGAAGAAGAAGAGAATAAAGTCAAAGTGGTCCCTGCTGGTGCCCACTATTTATCCATATTCAGAGGAATTAACAAGTCTTCATTCATTTATGAAAAGGTTTCCTCCCTCCTCCTGCTTTCACTCTGACACTCTGTTCTCTCTCCAGCTCAGCTTTCTCCATTACTTCCACTTTTCCTTTCGGGTCAGGTTTTAATAATGAACTCTTTATAGAATATTTACCCACCTCTACAATTCACAGCTGTGAGATAAATCAAAACTAGAAGAGTCCAGTTGGATCTTTCAGCCTTACAGAAATGACCCCCCCCCCATCAGAGCATGAGATTTCATAGGTGTTCACCCATTTCATCAGGTTCTAGAGTGAAACTGTGGACTGTAAGTCAAGAGAAATCAGTTAATGGCCTATTTCAATACTTCTCTGATCTCTGCGGGGACCTATAGTAATAGTATGAGCTGTACAGATTTCCATGACTTTCAGCCTCCAGCTCTAGTGTGGTGTAGTGGTTAAGATTGGTAGACTCGTAATCTGGGGAACCGGGTTCGCGTCTCCGCTCCTCCACATGCAGCTGCTGGGTGACCTTGGGCTAGTCACACTTCTCTGAAGTCTCTCAGCCCCACTCACCTCACAGAGTGTTTGTTGTGGGGGAGGAAGGGAAAGGAGATGGTTAGCCGCTTTGAGACTCCTTCGGGTTGTGAAAAGCAGGATATCAAATCCAAACTCCTCTTCTTCTTCTCTTCTTTAGCATCTTATGAACTAGGAAACATCCCATGTGAAACATCTTAAGTGATGTTTCTTTAATAAAGACTAACCCAGCAACCCTCATTTTAACTTTTATGTTATTTTAATCTGCTTTTAATAATGGTGTGTTTTTAATATGCTCCTTTCCTTATTTTATTATTGCATTTTTTATGGCTACTGTGTTGCTTTGAGTCCATTTTTTTTTTTAACAGAAAGGCAACCTAAGAAATTTTATAAATAAAGAGGATGTGAATGTTTGGATCAAATGTAATTCAGTTTCGGTAGTGTAAAGTGTTATATAAAGCCTGTAGCAACTGAGCGGGAGGAAAAGTCTCTGTAGTATATTGGGTGATGTCCAACATTAGTCATATTCAGTGCAGGCCCACTTAAATAGTAATTTAAATCCATTGATTTCAATAGGTCTTCTCCGAAAGTGACTTAGCTATATATCAGACATTCTGTAAGGTAGCAACTGACCCATGGTTACGCAATGAATGTAATGAACTTTGCATATTTGAAACCTGGTCTCCTGTATCCAAGTCTCTATCCACTATGATGTACTTGCTCTCCAAAGACTTTGCATTTCCTTCCATAGCTATGGTTGTATGGATCAGGTTTTCTTCACCGATCCTCTCTCTGAATTGTTGCACAGAATAGCCTTAACACATCCTGATGTTTGCCTCTGTTTTTAGTTTTCTTCAGGCTTTTCTCAGGCCGTGGAATAAAATGATGGAAGAGAAAGCTAAAAGTTTTATCGTGAATATAGGTTTTTAACATACTTGTTTTCTCCTGGACTGGAAATAAAGTTATAGTGGTAACAAATACATTCCTTCACAATATAATTGCTAATGATTTGCCAGAATAAACCATTAGTTTCTGAGATTAATCAGGGCCCTATTTATTGCCTTTAAAAATATTGTTTCCATTCATTTTAATACATTTGTTATAATAATTCCTGCAATCGTCAGCACATTGCAACAATAAGGTCTGTTTAGGGGGCATCTTGAGTCTACTTGTGGCAGATAAAGTGAAAAGTAAAGGTTTTTTCACCCATAATGAAGTGCTTGTCTGATGTTCAGGGCCATGGTCAAATGTCTGAAAAACCACTTTTTGAAACAAGTTGCTGCTTTTATGTGGGGTTACTTAGCAGGTCATCTCATTAAGCTGGTAAAGATTAGTCCACTTGCGATAATGCCATACAGATGGTATTTCGTCCTAATTAAAATAACTCTTTATGACTAATTTATTCTTCAAGTTTACCGACATGGATGTCCCCCAAAGTATACTGTACCATTGCAATGTTTAAAATGTAAAATAAGCTCCTGGGGCCATTAGCAAGGAATGTCTCCAAGCTGCTGGACTGGGCAGGGATGGCATGCCACCTGTTGGATCATCTGAAACATAACAGCCACTGGTTATAAATCACACAGGAGCCCAGACCTTCCTCTCACTTGAAACCCACTTTGCAGTAGCTTGGCAGGAGGCAAGCTCTATGTAACTTCCTTAAGAAGAAGAAGTCTTTCTTCTTTCAAGCTGATAAATAACATTGTCATGCGTATAATGTTTACATCATACCTTTCCAGCATGGCTGCTTTATTTCTGATCCTCAGCCGAGAGATAAGAATGATCAGTAAAGTTTGTAAACAGTGTGGTCAGAATACCAGGAGTTGCAATGGGAAGCAGAAGTGGTGTGGTGGTAAATTTTGATGTGCAGGAACTCATCGTGATAGACCCAAAGAGCCACACCCCTCAAAAAGCCATAGCTGAAAGGGAAGGTCTGTATGTCATTCAGGGGTCAAACACCTACTTTGCAGAGGATCCCAGGTTCAGCCCCTGTCATCTCCAGGTAGAGTTGAAAAAGGACCCTGAAACCCTGGAGAGCCACTGCCATTTAATGTAGGACAATTCTGAGCTGGATGAACACTTTCAGAATAAAAAATGGCTTGCGCCACTCCAAATGTTTTATTGATAAGAAATAATTTGGGAAACAAAAAGAAAAGAAAAAAGAAAAAAAGAAACAACTCCTAGCAGTGCTTGGTTTATAACTAAAAACACAACTATTTTCTAATATGATCACAGGACATGCAGAAAGTATAAAACAATGCAGCTACATAAGAAAATGACTCATTCCCAAAATATTATTTTAATGAGCCACTTACATATGTACCTTAAGTCAGTGTTTTTCAACCTTTTTTGGGCAAAGGCACACTTGTTTCATGAAAAAAATCACGAGGCACACCACCATTAGAAAATGTTAAAAAAATTAACTCTGTGCCTATATTGACTATATATAAAGTAATTCTCTTGAATAGGAATCAAATAAACACAAAGAAAGTATTTTATAATTACTTTATTATGAAATAGTAAGTAAACAGAAATATGAAAAATTATAACATACTTTATTCAGTGCGCAACCAGGGCCTGTTTGGCTGAACACAAAGCTGATATTAACTAGATAAGAGTCCCTTCTAAATAAAATACATAGGATTGCACTACGTAATATTAACTTATTAATGTACTGCTTTTCAGTCAGGATTGGCTCTCACACCAGGTTCCAGTTAAAACCCACAAAAAGGTACAATATAATTAAGGATATATTTGGCATATGTCAGGAAGTCTCTTCTGGTTCTTGGCAGCTAGCGATACAGTCCAGACTCTTCCCTTTGAATCAAGACGGACAGAGCAGAAGGTGCTACCGGTATATAGAGAGACTGTGAATCCACTGACTGGCCAGCATATTGCCAGTGAGACAAAATTTAACCCGAATGAAATGTAACTTGGCATATGAGGCTTTAACTTATTAAAAAAAAAGAGCCAGAAGAGACGTGCTTACACTATGTACTCACCAACAACTTAATACATAGCCTACATAGGCATATCAGAAGGAGCTGCACAGCTCTTCCCTGAGCCTGGCTGCCTTTTCCCTTTTCGACTGTTCAGCTCCCCAAGAACAGCAACCGCGCTGCTGCTTCTCCCTCAGAATCCAGCGCAACCCAACTATTTTTAAACTAGCCCCGCCTCCGCTGCCTCAGTCCCTGACTGTTAAGCGCGTGCACCCTCCCCTAGGAGTGGGTGTGACTTTTCACTCGAGTTCCCTCCCACCTCCTCGTGGCGATGCGTGGGGGTGGGGGGAAGAGGACGAGGGCGAGCAACGGGTTGGCGCAGTGCGCCTGCGCACGCAGCGCGAGAAACTACCCGGCAGGTTGCAGTTGGTGGTTCCGCCGTAAGAACCCGCCTGGGCTCTGCCGGCTGCCGTTGTTTCCAAGCTGAGGGGGGAAAGGAAAGGCTCGGCGGTTGCTCGGTGGGTGGGGCTGCTGGCGCCGCAAGCTCCATTTCGGCTGTTGGTCGCGCGGCGAAAATTTGACTTTTTTTAAAAAAAAATCTTTTTAATTTTTTAATTTTTCCCACGGCACACCAGGCAACATCTCGCGGCACACTAGTGTGCCGCGGAACAGTGGTTGAAAAACACTGCCTTAAGTATGTATACAATCTCAATGAGAGATGTGAGCTTGCAGTATCACTTGATGATCTGGGTCTAATTTTGAAAAGTTATCTATACATATTCTGCAATTATTATTTAAATGATACTATACCATATCACAGTGAAATGTTTAAATGTTTCTTTGATTGTCCTTGAATCTTCCTGCCACACTTGCCATCCTGTCCTGCCACAAAAGTGTGGCACGCCACACCCTTTGAAAACTACTGGCATAGAGAGTCCAGGTCCGTCCGTTACCCTGTCGTCACCCATGTATTGTCCTGAATTTGCCCTCTACTACACTTCTGGGTATCAGTAGGATTGCTGCATTTCTTTACAGAACCAAATCTATACAAAATATGAATAGTATGACCCTTACCCATTCACTACAGCAATGACTGATAATATTGTATTTCTTGCTATATTAATTTTACACTGAAAAAGAGACAGCTACTTTCTGGGCTGCAAAAAAATACAATTTCAATCTCAATTAAGTTCAAGTTGAAAAGCTTGAAATATCTGATAAAGTTTGGCAGTTTCATACTGAAGCCTTCCTTTGAAATCTTTTTGCTGAAATCTTTTTGCTGACCTGTGGTTTTCTGGTCAACAATAGAGTATCATAGGAACTAAAATATCCTCCCACAAGTACAGTGGTACCTTGGTTTAAGAACAGCTTAGTTTATGAACAATTTGGATTAAGAACACTGCAAATCCGGAAGTAGGTGTTTTGGTTTGTGAACATTGCCTTAGAAGCAGAACATGTTCCGCTTCCTGTTGAGTGTAAATTGAGTCCCCCGCTGCTATGGGAAAGCACGCCTTGGTTTAAGAACGCTTTGGTTTAAGAACAGACCTCCAGAACGGATTAAGTTTGTAAACCAAGGTACCACCGTATATTAAAGTTGCCATTGTTGATGTTGGATTTATGTCCAACCTGTTTGTGCTATGTAAACAGCAGAAGAGCATTGTTAGTATATATTGTTAGTATATATGCTGTTGGAGGATGTTCAGATGAATGAACCCCTGATGGTGGTATTGTCTGATATAGGAATGAATGAATGAATGAATGAATGAATGAACACCATTGAAAAATAGTGTGTTTCAGGAGATGTGCATGTTTTATTTGTAGCTACATCATTGATAGTTCATTCTCACTTGGAAATTGCCTTTTGATGCTGAGACTATTGTGTGATGACCACCAAAGTGTGTTTATGGCCCAGTATAAAAGTCAGTATAAAAGTCAAGTACTGGGGAGACTGGTCTTTTTTTCTTGAGGGAGAAACCTAGCCTGCCACTTGCCATCCTCTTCTTTGTGCCCCTCCTGTGTGAATAGTTTTACAACCCTGGGCAATAGGGCTTCTCTTTTGGGAAATGATGAGAATGCATACTGTATTTATCAAATATCATTAAAAAAACAACTCCAGTTAATAGCAACTGAAAAATCCAACAGTCATACACATTAATAGTTTGCAAATGTGACCTATGAAAATATGAATGGCTATTTTGTGACTATTATCAACGTTTGCATTAGTTGTGGATGGTATGGGTCTTGTGCCCAACATTATTATCTGGTTTGCAAATTCATCAATGAGCCCAAAAAGATTGGATATCCTTGCACTGGTAAACATCTATCCACCTTCACTTTATAGATGGGAGGGAGAAATGACATGGAATGGATGTGTGGTCCTGGGATGATGTAAAGAAGTGTGCATTTATATCATAAGCAAAAGATCAAACCATTTTTATTTCAAGAGGTGACGGCTAGAGTCTATTTTTCATTAAAAATGGGGGGGGGGACTACATGATGCTGAAACCAGACAGTGGAATTTCCAATTGGGGGCCCTCGCATAAGCTATCCACATTAAGAATGAGCAAATATGACATACGCACACAGCCTGCAACATGCACCTTTGAATGTATTGTGAAACTATTGTCTTGTAGGGTACTTGTTTACCTGAATTGCAAGACTTTGGCTTCTAGACAAATGTTTATCCTAGAATCCGTCTGTAACTACTACATCTCTTTTTCTAAATAGGCCAGCTATCTTGACTGTCTTACTCTCCTGGGTTTAAGCTGCTATCAGCAATGTTTATTTTATTCATCACGTTTGTATTCTTGCAGCCACCCAGAAAGAGAGAGAGAGAGAGAGAGAGAGAGAGAGAGATCAGAGCCCGTGCATAGGTTAATTGTCTTCTAACAACCATATGAGCCAAACTAAGCCGAGCAATAGTGAAAGGGCACCAGGTGTCAAGGTCAAGCTGAGGGTGGGGTGTCCAAAACTCAGAGTTCCTGGAGGTCAGGTGTTAGAGCTAGAAGCTAGAGTACAGCAAGTAGAAAGTACTGCCTATTGCCTGGCGTAGACGGAAGACCTATACTGTGCTGGCCAAGGCAGATGCTTCATACTGCCTGGCAATCATGGGGTCTGAAGTTATACATCATTTTTGTGCTTGAGAGGGATTCTGAAGCCTAAGTGAATACACAGCCTGTGGCATCTCTCTCGGCACCCTTGTATTCCTGGTTCAAGTAGCAGAGCCACTAGGTAAGTAGCAGTTTGAATCGAAGTTGGACACTGTCCATTGCACTACGCTGGCTCCTTTTAATTAACTGTATGTCATGGTTAATATATTCAGTGTTGGAAATGAGGATTGTGTGTGTGTGCATGCGCATGCAATTAACGATTTTCAGTGTCCTTTTTGTAAGTGCTCATTGCACGCTCTGAATCCTTTTCGGAGAGGATGTTGACTTACTGCTGTTCTTCCTGTGTTGTAAAATTTTGTCAGGTGCAATATATTAGTGACTATTATGGTTATTGATGTGTGTGCATGTGTGAAGAATTTATAGCATGCAATAGAAATGAGCACAATTTCTCACATATCCTGGATAAATATTTAAAGAGTCAGAGGTAGGGGAACACCGCCTTCAACAGGCATAACCGCTAGCTGCGGCACATGGAAGGATACCAACTGTTAACAAGTCTCCTTGGAATACAGCAACATTGCATCCTATAAAGCAAGACAAACGGTTTGACAGAATCCTGCTTTTCGTAAGCAATTGCCATTGCTGAAGTGAAAATAAACCGATCACAACGTTTTTAAAGGACATTTCCGTTTCAGGTATTGCAGCGTTGTTGAAAAAGCAGCCGTTTGAGAGACTTATTTATTCAAGGCTAGCATTTAATTTGCTCATTACATCAAGGCTAGGACAACCCACTAGGACTGCCACTGAAACCCATGGCTCCAGGCCACCTCCTCCTATTTCCTCCTCCATTGAGGTTGGGTAAAGCAAGACCGTCTGGCAAGATTTTACTCCATGTTGAGTTTCAGTGGGATGGCAAAACTTGTAAAACTTTACCTTATTAAACATTATGGGTAGAGAAGGTAAGGTGGCAGCTGCTTGCAGCAGTGTTTGCATGTCTGCCTTAACAGTTAATTCAAGCCCTGCTTTGCATATTGCTCCTGCAGAAATCTAAAGGCCACTTAAGTGCGTATGCACTTAGGCACGCTGGATGTCTAAAGGCCTCAACATTACACGCGTTACCTTAATGCTAATTCTCATGGCATTTTCAGCAGATTCTATCCATTCCCCCCCCCCCCAAAAAGTGAAATGGGAAATATGTGTGGTGGTAGGAGAGGAGGAAGAGAAGTGCTCTCAAGTAAAAAAAGCAGAAAATTCCAAAAGTCCCAAAATAATTTAAATAGTAGAAAGTTTCTTAGGGGTGTTCCACACAACAACACTCCACGGTATGTTTTCCCAGTTCAGGGTGGCTGTAGCTTGGAGCTATAGATTCACCAAGAAGCAGGTCAGACTGGGAGCTTTTTTGATTCTGTGAACCACCCTGATATATTATAATGAAGGGTGATATATAAATCAAATAAATAATACAAATGGATAAGCTGGATAATTCACCCCCTCCTGGCTGTCAGTCAAAGTGGGATAGAAGAGCTGAAAAACAATCACCTTTACTTGTCACTTTATCTGCCACAAGTAGACTCAAGATCCCTGAAGCTTCTCTGGCTTCTTGTCTCTCCTCCTCCAGATTTTGGACAGATGGGTGGGCGTCTGAGAGCCAGCCAGGAATCCAGGCTGTGTGTATACTGATCTCCAGTCCTGGAGCAGGGATGCATAGATTCAGTGGCTCTTCAGGGTCACTGACAGCGTGGATATCTACTGGTGGACCTCAAATTCTGGGTCTGGGCAGGGCCAAACCCTGACACCCTGTTTTGTTCCTATGCCTGTATGCATGTACATTGAATGTTGCAGACAGTGATTATGTGACAAGTGGCACAAGCTGGCTCGCTAGGTGGCACAAGACTTCGTTGTATCTGGGTGGAGCCAGGAGTTTCTTGTTGCTATTCAGTATTCTTTAAAAAGAGACAATACAACTTCTTTTCTAACTTTCTGGCTGATGTTTCTTCTAAGGCTTCCATGGCAGTTTTTTTCCTCCTTGCCTAGACATAGTGAACTTCAGTTTCTTTTAGGGGTGGTCAAATTGGTCAATTTCAGATTACTTGGTTCTTCCAAGCTTTTTGTCATGCCAGAGCATGACAAGTCAGTTCTATCATCACCCTGTACTACGGCTTGGAAGTTGTGATCTTGGTGTGATCTTCAAGCTGAGAAAGGGGCCCTCTCCATTGCCCTTTGTATGGACAAAAAGCTGCACCAAGATCTTGGATCATGAACACTCACACATCTATACACTGCGTTTAGGGTGGGTCCCTTGATGCCCAGTTTCCTGGTGCAGTCCTGGTTCCTCCTTTGCAAGTTGACCAACCTTCAAGGCTTGGAAGGACTAATCAGACCTAGGGGACAGAGCTTCTCCACTGCTGCACTAGCTCAGAGGTAGGGAACCTAAAGATGAGAGGGCAAGTGCTGTCCTCCAGACTTCTCTGTTTTGCCACTGAGACTTTCTACGTCGCACCCATTCCCAGAGACCACGATCTTAAGTGATTTCATCTGGCTGTAATGTGTCCTGGATTTGTGATAGTGCTCTTGTGTCCTGGATTTGTGATAGTGCTCTTGCTTGCCTGAAAGAAGGATGGAGAGGTGTTTTTCCATCCGTTTGTATCTGGCCCTCCCACAACAGTATGTGGCTCCTAGAAGGTTACTCATGAGTTAGTGGGGCTCTCAGGCTGGAAAATGTTCCCCACCCCTGCTTCCGGGCATGGATCAGACTGTTCAATTGATCCCTCCTTTCCATTACTTACTGGAGGTGGCATGAGAATAGCAGCAAAGGATCTGAAGCTAATCAATAGTATGTTTTCTGGGTGTCTTAAGTACATTTGGTAAATTAATTCAGTTTGTCTGGAATAAATATGGAATGGTGGTTGGCAGGGACAGTAGCTAACACATTCACACTATAAACCATTTGCCAGTTTTCTCTTAGGCAGGAGAAATATCTTCATTTTTGTTTCTCTTTCTTTTTTTGTATCTGTCAGCAAGATCCATTCAAGGTCATTTTTTGCAATGTAACTGAAACTTCAGATATGACTGTCAGAACTATCTGTAGACATGAGCTGTCGCACATCAATCCTTTCAGTATCAAAATATTGTGGCAAATATTAAAGAATCATAATTCTTTACCATTCACTTTTGGAAAATTGGTAAGGGCATGGTGTCATTCAGTAGTTAAAAATGAAAAACGACTGACGCTCTTTTTTTCTTTTATGCAGACTTTATTCGCATTATGTGAATTTTTCAGCCAGTCACCACTTGTGCAAAATAGTCCTGACGTAGAATTAACTAGCATTTGTAACAGAACACTTAGTATGGTGGTAATGAGACTCTCGTACCCTTGACAGGGAATTATGCACAGAAGAGTATGAAAAGACCTATCCGTAACCCTTCTGTTCTTCCTTTTCTTAACATGGAAAATAAAGCTAAATTGTCCCTTCACACCAGTATCCTTTTTGGAAGTTCTTGAATTTTGATCTGTCAGTGGTATTTGCTGAAAAGGCAGAGTTTCCTTCCAGTAATTTTAAGAAAAGCTATCATCAAACTGTCAACAGCCTAAATTGAGATTAAAAGTACCGAAGAGAAATCTTTGCTATTATCAGGGTTTCAACTAAGAGCCCTTGTGCAGACAGAAAATATCTGAAAGGTCTAAAATGGAACCGCATCATCTTTTTTTATCCATTGGAGAAACTGGGGGTGGGGTGGGGGGTTTGTAGGTCATTCTTTAAATAAGTGACAAAAGCTTAAACATACTACCTAGATTTGCAGACAAAGTCAAAATATAGTGTAGTGTATGCACCTGTGCTTTGCATACCATTTCAGACTTGTCTGCTGGAGCTGTCCAAAGTCGGAATGGGCTGAATGTCTTACATTCACCTTGGTTGCTAAAGGTGAAGATAAGCACATGTTTCAAGTGTCTCTCCCTTTTTGCTAGGGCCAGTCCATACTACTAAAAGCTTCTTATACTTAATATATTGGGAAGATATTGCAGATTCCTTTAGAAAATATTCCTGCGTGTGCGCGTGTGCATCCTGTTAGTATTTCATGCCTCCGATGCTGCAGATGTGATTGGTGTAATTCACATGCCTGTCTGAGAAGAGTGTGGGAACGGAAGACAGTCTTATCTCTTCCGCTATGTGTACTGTTACACTGTACTTTCGCTTTTGTCCTGTCTGTTCTCTCGGAGCTGGAGAGAAAGGACGCAATGATTCCTTTGCCTGTGTGTAGTGTGTAAATAAATATGTAGATTAGCTCTACGATGTCTCATTCTTCTTGCTGTGTTACGCCAGAAGATTAGTGTGCATATACCAGTTGGTATATGTTGCTGATAACATGAGTTTGGCCAAACTGCGAGAGGCAGTGAAGGATAGGCGTGCCTGGCGTGCTCTGGTCCATGGGGTCACGAAGAGTCGGACACGACTGAACGACTGAACAACAACAACATATGTTGCTGAAGCGCACTGGAGAAGAAGGGGAATGCCTTTTCCAGAGCTGCGCATACCGGAGAACACTCAGAGTTTGGGGGCTGCAGGGGCCCCCCAAGGCATTTTTCCAACATGCCTTCCTTCTTCCCCACAGGGCTATCCAGATAGTAAATGCTGCTCAATGTCCTTGACTTGCTGCTATACTAGAATAAGCTCAATCAGGTGAATTCTGAATTCAAACATTAGGCGCCAGCCAAAAACATTCCTTTTAACGAGGCCTTTGGTTGATTTGATTGATATCCTATGACCTTTTAAAATGTGGATTTTTTTGGGGGGGGGAGTTTATTGGGTTGTTGTTTGTATTTTTATTACGGATTTTGTGGTTTTATATTTTGATTTTATTCTGTAAATCACCCTGAGCCCTGCGGGTATAGGGCGGTATATAAATGTAATAAATTAAGCAAGCAAACAAACAAACCCCGCTAGAGAGCCCAATCGTAGGCTAAATGGTTTCAAAATGTGTACAACTACAAATAAAGAAAACCAGTCTGGTTTGGGTTGCGTCACTAACACACCTGCTTCAGAAGTTAGGGCACATCGAAATAGTTTCAGAGTAAATGAATACAGTATAGCAAACATCAGGCAGAGATAAGTCTTCAGCTGTGTGTAAAATTAGATGTAGTGAAGGCATAGGTGTAAGAGTGACCTTTCATGTGTGAATGGGGAGGGGTGTGCTGCAACTGCAGAAGGATATCTTTGTTTTCATCTGTGAAATATTGGAGGGCAGGAAGTAAGCCAGCATTACGGGAAAATGTAGTATGGTCCATTTGCTTTGGTTGAGTGACATTCATGAAGTTAATCCAGATTTAGCAAAAGACATAGGTGCCAACTCTATAGGGCTGAGATGTCTCCAGCCCCAGCCCCATGTATTTTGGGACAGGGCAGAGACCCGAATCTTGAGGAGGCCGAGCTCAGCACAGCTTTCGTCTTGAGCACAAGAGAGGAGGAGCCGCATTGAAGCCACATGGTGCTGAGCTAAGTGCTCAGCCCCCTCCTGATGGTGTGCGCATGTCACCAAGTGGAGGAGACAAAATTGACCACGTCCTACACCCCTGCCTGATCTGAGTAATTGCCAGCTTTTGGACTGGTGCTGTACAATGGTCAACAACAACAACATCAACATTTATCACCTGTCTTTCACCAGTAGGTCTCAGGGCAGGTGAACAACAATTTAAATTTCAGCATTAAAAACAGGGAAGAGCCATGTTGGCTGTGCCAGTTAGCATGTGCATTCTTCCTATGTAGGTTTAGTTTTTCACCTACAGAACAAAACAAAAAAAAAGAGTGTGCCTTCTTTAGATCAAAATGCATGCTTTCACACTTTTAAGTTGAGATGGGTTTAATGAGCAGTAGGTGCAATTATCTTTCTGTGAGTAGTTACCTGGGTTTAGTTGCTCTGAACTCAACTTGTAATATATGTTAGAATAATACAGATTTACAAATAAGACCTGTCTCTTGCTTTTAGAAAGGTAACATTTAGTAATAGCAAAGATACTGCTTCCTAGAATCCCTAGTCGTAAATATAGTAAGGCCTAAAATTCCTCACCCTCCAGTAGGAAATAATTGAATGTGTGCTTCGTTGTTTCAAAATTAATTTAGACCTGTTATTACAAGGTTTATAGGTTTATTTGATATTCCAGTTGTTATGGGACAGTTAAGTATGTTCCATAACAGAGTTTGAGATTTATTGTTAAAAACTAATACTCGCCTCTTATAGTTTATTTTACTTAATATATTCCATGTAGTTTGGATTTTGAGAGTAGTTAATCTTGTTTACAAGGCAGGATGGCCACATCCAGTGGTCAAAGCTGCAGCTGGTAGAGGTGGAGCTCTCTCCATAGGTAGCTTGTGAAGGTATGTGGGAGCTGGTTGTGCTGATACCCTCTGGGCAGCATACCGTAATGCTCTCCAAATCAAGCCTGCTTCATACCCCATTTCCTGGAGTTGACTTGCAGCTTGCCAGAGAGTGCCATTTTAGTGTTCAGGCGGGGTGGCGGGGTGATATAAAGACTTCAGTACTCCTGGGGCAAGTTTCACAGCATGGTTTAACGGCTTGCTTCTGGATATAATCAAGGCAATATTACCCCCCAAAAGGCATTTTGAGAGCAAATTGTGTGTGTGTGTGTGTGTGTGTGTGTGTGTGTGTGTGTGTTGGAGCATACCATCACATCAACCCCCGCCTGCAGCCTGAAGTGGTACAGTCAAGACATGAAAACAATTAAAACCTAAAAAGTGAACAAGAGTTTGCTCACCATGTCAATCACTTGAAAGTTACGTTTTGCCAAATCCAATCAAAGTTCTGGGCACGTGGCAAAATTAATTTTATATCTAATATTGTACTTTGCATTGTGTGTACATGTGTGAGTGTATCCTCTTAATGGAATATACATACTAGCATCAATTATATTTTTCTTCCCCCCAGGCAACGACTGATGGTGCCTCCATTTCTCCTCAAATGAACTATACACCTCTGCCAAGTGGATCAAGGGACCTCACCAACCACAGAGGTAAGAAATAAAAGAACCACAATGCACACAAGGACACACACACACAAAGGATCTATTGTCATTCATGATTGTGAGGTGAAAAACTTCACTGTAAGGCCATTAGAATTTACTACCTCTCTGTAGGCCCTCTGGAGACAATGCACCAATCTTTTGAGATATTGAGAAGAATAATGTATTTAGCAAAATTAGTTTTTAACATATTTAAACAAGCCTTACAAGTACTCTACTGGGAGATGGAATGATCTATTAAATAACATTTGCTTCAGTTTCAACAACAATTATGTTACATATTGCTAAATTGACAACTGAATGCTCCCTTTATTTATTTTTTAAAAAATCTGCAAATGATAAAAATACTAAAATATGTTTATTTTCCAATTAACAGTTCAAGTTATGATTTACTATTACTTTAGTACACATGTACTTGGCATTTGCTTCTTCTTACCATCCTCTGTTTACCATTAAAGGATAGGAATCTTAGCTATCTATCTATCTCACAGTTCATTGAAAACCAAAAATGGTGCATTCATAGAAAAAGGAAAGAGATGAACAGTTGCAGTAAATGAAGTATTTTGAATGGCCATGGCAGAAGGGTGGGGGCAGGCAAAACTTTGTTCCATGCTGTGCCAGCCTAGGTCGGGCCTGATATCATCAGGTGTTGACAGTGGGGCCAGCTGGAAACCCAATGGATCCAGTACTGACTCAATCACTGTAAAATGTCCTGTCTTGCTGATTTCCATGGGATGCTCTTTTGACAGGTAGAAAGGGAAGGTTTTCACCTCACTCCTGAGGCCGCTAGAGTGGTGTAGGGCTGCATGAAGGGAGATTTTTGCCCCATTTACCACCACCCTTCACTCCAGCATGGTGGGTTGTGGTTTTGGATTGCAGCCTTAGTTGTTCATTATGCAGGTTTCCAATCTTGTCTCCTTTCTCGGTCCTGTAAAGTAAGTGACTAAATATACCAGACAAAGAACTGTAGTCATGCTTTGTGGCAGCAACAGAGAACCTGTGGCCCTCCATATGTTGTTTGACTGCTATAAATTGTTGCAACCTGAGTAGGGTGCTGATGCATCTGTAAGGGCTACAGGAGAGAACATGGAGCCAGTGATGTGAAGTTGCTCCTGGCAACTGATTCAAGAAACTCCATAGCAACAGAGTAAGTCAATGAATAGGGGTAGAACAATAGCAACTGCGGAATACCTACAGAGCCAGCCATGGCTGTCTATTTCATTGCACTTTGGCTACCAAGATATGGGCAAACATACTGGCATTTACCACTTGGTAAGTTGGTCATCTGTATCCATCCATGGTTTATTTTTCAAAGTGTTTCTTATTCATGGTGTTGCAATCAAAACTGCCTGGTGGGAAACTATTATTCACCAAGTATTGGAGGGCAAACTAAGTCAGTGGCTTGCCTTAGGCCTCTCGGTGAGTTAATGGCAGATTGGAATCACGAGCTTCATTGTCTTAGACGCTACGCAATGTGTAGCTCTTTATTTTGATAAGAGAAACATCCTTAACTTGATTAGATGAATTTCAGGCTGCCGTTTTATCAATTACTGAAAACTGAGCACACATTAGTAAAGAAAGCTGAGACTCTGAGGAGAGTTTACACCGTTTGAGGAAGCGTGTAAAGATTTTGAAGGCCTTTTGAGGGAGATACTATTAATAGATAAGAAACTACTTAGTTGGGCACTAGTTTAGCTTTGGGAAAGATGGATGATAGATACAAGTAGTTAAAAAAAAACCAAGACCCAGTGGGCATTAATATAGTATTATGGTCCTAGCTGTAAAATTGATGTTAATATAAAAAGAAATTTTCAGGTGGTATAGCTCAGGTGGGCTCTCTTTCTGGCAAGACTGAAGTGCATAATAACAAAAGGAGGTAAGACTTAGGAAATGTGGACTATTTTATCTGTCATCAGTTTTCTTTTAAAATTAAGATTTGGTGAGGAGGAATTCGTAAGACGGGATATATGCTCTCAATAAATTTCACAAAGCTGTCATTTGGATACTTGAATCACTTGGAAGAAAATAGTGATTTGGAATTGCGTGTCGAGACCCCGCAACCACCCCCTCGAAGATTAATAAAGACACCAAGACACAGAATATATGGTTAATGTTATTGGGCAAATTTTGGCCACAACTTTATTGGTTGCAGAATGTGAGCGGTAATTGGCTTAGGCATTGGATAGACCAGACTATATCTGACTCCTGCCCGCTGCGCAGGAAGTCTGGTAAGGGTAAACCACTGGTAAAGGGAGCCCCGTCGATGCAGACCAACTCAAGCTCCCCCTGGGTTCCCGAAGGAGTCGTGGCATGGCCCTAGCTCCATCAAAATCCACACCCCCGGATTCCTTTAACAGAATACCTTTAAGCTTGGAGGGGCAGGTGATGGCCAGGCCTCCCCTCCCCCAACATGTGGTCACCCAGTGCCTAACCGCAAACCTTACAAAGTTGTGATGATTGCTATGAGGTAGGCAAAAACCAAATGGCTAAGCCAATCTGCCAAGTGGAAAAAATCCCTACCAGGCCCCTGACACAAGACAGACGACCAACCAAAGTCCAAAGCAAGGCCAGTGAAGAAACCTGAAAGGAGGGAGGGTGAGAGGTTGAGGAAGCACCCCAAGAGGAAGTCTCCTGGCTCGTGCCTCCATTTAAAAGGGTCCCGGCCACGCCACCACAGCCAGCCGAATGGCCAGCTGCTGATGACGTGGCCGGCATCCCCAGGCAACTCAGGACAACGTCCCCCATGCCCGGGGGGGAGAGTGGGCAGTCACGCGGTCCACCGCAACCCTGCCCCACAGGTGGAGCAGATTTAGCACAAAATGGAAAACTTACTGAGTATCTTTTAAAAAGAGTAAAAAAAAAAGTTACTTCTTCAGGTATCTGAAGATGATATCTGAAGAAGTGTGCATGCACATGAAAGCTCATATCAATAACAAACTTAGTTGGTCTCTAAGGTGCTACTGGAAGGAATTTTTTTATTTTGTTTTGACTACGGCAGACCAACACGGCTACCTACCTGTATTTAAAAAACAGATAATTGTTCAGACAGTGAAATGGAAAGGTTAACCTATCTAGTTAGTGTCAAGAGAATATACCATTGATGACCTCTGAGTAAAATGGGAATTATTGGAATCAATTTATAAGTTTTCAGCTAACTTCATAGCTTATTTGCTATTACGTAATTATTTTTACTGTATTTCTCTGAGGTTTGTTTTATGGGTTATTATGAGTTGCAAAAGGAATATAAAAATGAATACGAGGGAGGGAAATTATGCAAAGTTTCTCTTGCAGTTTAACAGTTAGGGCAATTATTTTTAGAGTCCTTGTGTATCCCAACACAATTTCTGTGGTCAGCCAAGAACACCCTTTAACTTATACCCTGATGCCCAAATGCTGGAAGGATGGGGGGGAAGGGTAATCTTTGGGTGCTTTGCAACACTAGGTTGTATGATTTTAGGAAGTCCAAGGGAAAATCCACTACAGACTCCATGGGCAGATCCACACCATATATGTAAAGGTTGTCCAACACGCCAGGGCCATCTTTAGCAGATGCAGCGCCGGGGTGCAAATATCCTCTCAGCAGCCCCAAATTACCAAGGATAGTGGGGGGGGGAGCTGCGCACTGCCAGCCATGGGGGGTGCACAACTCTCCCCTATGCTGCTGCGGGAGAGCAATCCCCGCAGAGGCTTGGGAGGGAAGCTGCACACCCTCCAGCCATATAGTTGGTGGGGCGCAGCTTCCATCCTAAGCCTCTGAGAGCCAGTGTGGTGTAGTGGTTAAGAGCGGTAGACTCGTTATCTGGTGAACCGGGTTCGCGTCTCCACTCCTCCACATGCAGCTGCTGGGTGACCTTGGGCTAGTAGTCACACTTCTCTGAAGTCTCTCAGCCCCACTCACCTCACAGAGTGTTTGTTGTGGGGGAGGAAGGGAAAGGAGAATGTTAGCCGCTTTGAGACTCCTTCGGGTAGTGAAAAGCGGGATATCAAATCCAAACTCTTCTTCTTCTTCTTCTCTGTAGGGATTGCTTTCCTCCCGCGGAGGCTTGGGAGGGAAGCTGCACGCCCGCCAGCCATATGACTGATGTGTGTGCAGGGAAAGGGTAGGCCGCCGGCAAAGCCGCGCAGCTCCCCCACTCACTGGGGTGCCCCTGAGAGTCGGTGCCCTGGTGCAACACACCACTAAGCGGTATGGGAAAGACGGCTCTGCAACACACATTTAAAGCACGTGACTTTACCCAAAGAATCCTAGGAACTGTAGTTTCCCCCTCACAGAACTAGGATTTCCAGCACCCTCAACAAACTACAGTTCCCAGAATTCTCTAGGGGAAGTAATGTGCTTTAAATGTATGCTGTACATCTACCCCGAGAGTGGGTAGCTTTTAAGCGGTGTATAGCTTGTGATGATTCATTTTGCTAGATTTTTAAATATATATATATATATATACAAACAAGACAAACAATAAAGAAACAAAGAACAACAGGGTGGAGCGCATTGTTGCCGTTGGGGTAAAATAAACAGAAGAGCAGCACACTTCTACAGAAAACATAATACAATAGATTCCTCAAAGGGAGATTTCGAAAGTAAGAGTCGTGTATTGACAAGGCAGCCTTACCAAATAGAGACTTGTGTTTTGGGTGGGGAGAGGGGGCTATGCAGTACACTATTTTTTATTTATACAGCATATAAATGGAGCCAATACAACATTAGAATGTTCTCATTTTGTAACTCCTGTTAGAAACCTCTATGAAGGGTTAAAGATACATTTTTTAAATAAATGTTCAAACCAGTGAGTATTCTTCTCTGTATTTCAAGCTGAATTGCATAGCCATGTGGGCAAGGGAGAAGGAGGCAATTCAGGCAAAGTTTCAAGTCCCTGACATTTCAGTGGGAAGTTGCTAAGCAGGTCTGAGATGAAGTTAAAAATATTTAAGTTTGGCCAGATTTCACCCTATGTGAATAAGGAGAGGAAACATTATCCAAGGGTCAGGTAAAACTGGCTCTAAGCAAGATACCCTTGGCTCATTTTGACAGTTAACGTGTATATATCCTCAAGGAAATAGTAATTAAGGGATGTTTTCCAGAAATCCAGGTGTTGTGAATTGAGTTTTGAACATCCTGCTGGAAGACTGCATGTGAGCCATCAACTTTTTCTTTAGAATGCAAAGAAGTTCTCTGAGCTCACAAAACCTAATTGGAGTCAAGAGTGTACCAAGAAAAGAATGAAACACATAAACATGCCATTTTGGAATCTCACTCCTAAGGTTTTTCTATTCCCTGAATGGTCTCAGTCTCACATAAAAGATTGAATCAGCTATTGCATATGTAAATATTGGCAGCTTTTCGGGAATTCTTTGCAGCCCGAAGCTAAGGGAGAGAATGACCACTGCCTTTGTTCATCTCCAGAGGGGCTTGTTTACAAGACTGAATCTCTTGTGAGCAACTTAAGGCAGCTGTAAATTAACTCTGCTTGGGGCTCAAAAAGAGGAAAAACAGAACCAACTCATCTGTGTTTGGCTACATTTTCACAATTTCCACTTCATTTTTTCCTTCATTTAGAACAAAGGGAAAAATATGACAGAAGCTATACTTTCCCTACTCAGCTTAGTTTAAAATCTTTGTCCTAGATACAAAGAACCAGCAACTAGTTATATGTGCCCAAGCAGTTTAGATGTTTGCTTCCTGAACACAGACCCTGTCACCATGCCAAATGAAATCCTATTTTTTTAAAACAACAACAACAATAACAACAACAACAACTAAAGAGAGCTTTGGAAGCAATTTGGTGAACTGTCCCCAACCCATTTCTGAATGGAACTGATTAAAACTAATTATTTTCACCTAATTATTATAATCCAGGCTCCCTTTCCAAATTTGTTTCTATTAAACTCCCCATTCTAAATTGATTTCAGTGATATCACTAGGAGCATGATAACACCAAGAGGCTTTCCGGCTGCTGCTACTCCTCCTCCCTCCTTTTGCTAAGTTAATTTACCTGAGTGAAGGTGGTGACAGGGAGGACTCTCAAGAACTGCATGCCTCAAGACGAAATTTCAGATGCTGCTAGAGGCAGGCAGGCAGGCAGGCAGCCATAGCTGTGCTATGCTATGTGCAGTGCTTGTAAGGTATTCCTATCCACTGGGAATCTCAATTGTTCATGTACAAAAGTGGAAGCATTTGGAAGCCTTTTCAAAGCATACAGGTGTTGGGGGCATGCCAGAAGGGCTTGCTGACACTGGGAATTAACTAGCCATGTATCCCGCCTCCCCCTTCAGCATATTCTATGTGTAAATGCTGAAAAGAACAAATGTTTCTGACCATTTAAAGATGCCTATTGCTTTCTATTTGACAAAAAAACCTGAAACTGCTGCATAGTTATCTTGGGGACATGGGTGGCACCGTGGTCTAAGCCACTGAGCCTCTTGGGCTTGCCAATCAGAAGGTTGGCGGTTCAAATCCATGTGATGGGGTGAGTTCCCATTGCTCTGTCTCAGCTCCTGCCAACCTAGCAGTTCAAAAGCACAACAGTGCAAGTAGATAAATAGGTGCCGCTGCGGCAGTGAAGGTAAACAGCGTTTACATGCATTCTGGCACTTGTCACAGTGTTCCGTTGCGCCAGAAGTGGTTTAGTCATGCTGGCCACATGACTTAGAAAGCGGTCTGTGGACAAACGCCAGCTCGCTCAGCCTGGAGAGAGATGAGCACCGTACCCCATAGTCAACTTTGACTGGACTTAACTGTCCAGGGGTCCTTTACCTTTACCTTTTACCTATAGTCATCTTGGCCCGATAGGTATGTCCTCTACCATGATGCCCCCTCCCCCTATTATCTCATGGCATTAGGAACAGTGAGCTAAATCCAAACTGGTGAATCTTTTGAAATGTCCATCCCCCCCCCACCAAGTCTCAGATTTTTGCAGGGGTTTAAGTGCATATGCTGTGCACAAAAGAATGGGAAGAATTCGTTGCATTTGAACATGGAGAAATTTCAGTATGCGAGCTCTGATATTTATCAGCAGTTCTGTTACAGTAATTCTGCTGTAAGAAGAAATAGTGAAATGCCATTTTTCTTTAAATGTACAGGCAGAAGGTTAATTGCTGAAGGAACCAGCGACCTTGTTAAAACTTGTAAAGGTTCCATGTACATTAGCCTCCTATACCTCATCTTCAACTACCGTACCTATTGCTTTATCGCAGGGATACCCTGCAGGAGAAAGAAAATAAAGTGCTTCTTGATCAAGAATGATTAGTGTTTCTTGATCAAGCAAAGTAAACTGTATGGAATCTTAGTTAAAATAGACATTGACTTAACAGGGTGATTTGTTTCTGCTTTGTTTGCTTGTTCCTGTTTCTTACTGCTGCAAACAACTGAAAGTCTTCAGCAATATTTAGTCTTTGTGAATTTTGTCGTGCCCCACTAATCCTAGAGTTGTTCCCTAGTCTGTCAAAAACATGTGGATGGGCTCTTCCACTAGATACTATGCACTTGGATGGACTTTCAAAAAGCTTTTGAT
Source organism: Lacerta agilis (assembly GCF_009819535.1). Taxonomy (NCBI): domain Eukaryota; kingdom Metazoa; phylum Chordata; class Lepidosauria; order Squamata; family Lacertidae; genus Lacerta; species Lacerta agilis. The sequence goes on from NC_046316.1 coordinate 14,411,030, forward strand.
AAAGTCCCTCACTTAGCTGTTATGAGATAAAGAATGTGTGTCCTGATAAACTGGTTAAAGAACAGGCAGTGGTTAGAAGGACAATGACTATTCACAATGCAGGGCAGTAAGAAATCGATGGCCAAAAATTAATGCCACCTAACCTGTTCCCAGTTGGATCTGTTCCTAATTGAGGAGTAAGAAGTGAGTCCAAATTTGCAGGTGATAAAAGCACACAACAACACAAAAGGATCTCTCTAAATGGAGGAAATGAGCCATAAAAAGGCAAATGAGATTTAGTGTAAATAAATGACACAACCGTAACTTCCCCTATACATGAACAGGGTCAAGAGATGCTGGGGGGATGTGTTTGCTCTGTGATATGAAGCAAACTGAGTTGATCCATGCCTCCTGGTTCATTGTGTGGAACAGAACATGGTTTTGTAGGACTTTTCTGTCACAGATGTAAATTAAAGTTTTAGAAAGTGGACCAAGGGCTGCCTTTGAAGTTTAAAAGCAGTCCCCCGTCCTCAACAAGTAGCAGAAGTTCCAAGCTTTCCAAATGCAGCCACAAGAGGAATGATGATGTGCCATCTTTGCAGGGACTTGTATGGGAAAAGGTGACTAGTGCGATACCCATCTTGTTTCAAAGAAACTTTTGTTAGCGAAGGGGGTGCGGGGTGGCAGAAGTCCCCATCACTGCTAAAATTGGGGGGGGGTATGGAGGGACTAGGCTGAAAGGATGTGCATATTGTACCCTCTTCCACACTGCAAAACATGAATTCCTTTAAAAAAAAATGTTGGCATAAAAAGAGATAAGTTTTTGCTTCCCAAAAGGTAATTATTTGGCTCATGCTATCACTGCAAATCTTTACTGTGGTGATGGTGGTTGATACAGTTGTTAGGTTCCTATCCCAGTTTACAGCCGGAGGCTTCATCTATTTAAACTTGAAATTGATTGCTGGGAATGTCACAGAGTAATTTACATAGCAACTTATCATAATTAGTCAGAGTTTGTAGTTTCCTTAATGTGAGCTGCACTTTATGCTTAGCAATTGATTTTTCTGTATATCTGTGTGAAGCTTCTTAATGTGAGCCACCACCCCCCCAAAAAAACCCTGTGGGTAGTTTTTTATCATTTAGTTAACCTGAGGAATCATAAAATATGTTTAATCATGGACTATAAATAGGAAGTGCTTGCTTTAACGCATTTAATATGGTGCAATGAGATGAATAAGGGGGGGAAATGTAAGTGGTTAAAATATATTGGAGTTCCATTTCAGGCAGAAGTGGTTATGAATATCAAGGTTTTTCGTTTTGTTGGTTTTCATAGTGTATTTGCAACACTTTAGAGTGCTTACTCCCATCCCCACAAGCAAGCAAACCATTTTTGTTGGGAGTAAAGCAACAGTGCTTGCAATAAGCTGAACATGTGAGAGTTGATTGACAGGAAGAGTAGCCCGTTCTTATTCCTCAAGGATTCCTTCTCTGTTCAGTAACTACTTGTTAGTAAAGGAGATCACTGGACGTCTTGTGGTAGATCACTGGCTCCCCCCAAAGAAGCTCAACAACTTTGGCTGCCCTAAAAAAAGCTCAACATTTTTGCCTTGCACCCCCAAAAAGTGGGGCTTTCCTCCATCAAACAAGCTCAACATCTTTGACCTGAACCCCTAAAAATGGGCCTTCCTCCTTCCTAAAAGAAGCTCAACAACTTTGACCTGAACCCCCCCCCAAAAGGGGGTAGATCACTGCCAGTTTTTAACTCTCTTGGGAGTTGGCCACCCCTGTCATAGAGGTTGTTAAACCTGTGCCTGGGCTGTAGCACTTCAAGCTGCTCACATGACTGAGTGTTCTTCCATTTATAAAATACTCTCTACATAAAAATGGTAGGTTTCAGGGAGAAGTGTTCCAGCTTAGCCTTCTCTCTGATGTGGTAGCTTTCTATGGGCATGGATTTGCACACACACGCACCCCAACAATGTGAGCCCCCACCTGTAGTCTGAAATGGCAAAAGTTTGCCCCTTCAGCAATCGTACACATAAGCAACCAAACATAATTTATTGATTAAACAACAAGGGTTTAACCATTTACAACAACCACTGTAAACAGCATGACAAAATACAGTATAAGCCAGTGATAAATCTAGTGCAGACTTTCAGCTTGACAGTCACATGAGCCTCCATGAATTACTTCCTTAGCAAAATTAGGCCACTCCAAACATAACAAAGCATATAAGTATCTGAAAACGAGAATTTTACCTAGAGGCAAAAAAGGGCTAGTTAAAAACTAGGTGACTTATGAAATCCAGTCAATTCACACCTCCCTCTCTCCGATTTTCCTGCTAAGTCACATGGCCGTATATTGCATATTGTGTAGTAAGTATGCTTTGCTCAGGATGAAGTGTTAGCTTGAACCCAGCTTTAACTGAGCTTCCTTTACTTGTACAACAATGGTGTGAGTCGTTTTCTGTGCCTGCATTTTTCTAGGAACCACACAGATGTTACTGAATGTTTAATACATTGCTGTTAGTTTTGATTCTGACCCTTGACTTAATATGGTTCAAAACATACATTTATCAGGGTCACTGGATTCATGTTGCTGTCACTTTCTAAGCTCAACAATTTCTCGTCTGTGCTTCAAAGGAATGTTGGATTTCTATCAGGATACTGCAGGCTGTTAAAACTTTGGCATAGAAATGTACCACTGTCTTGTGTATAATAATGATGGGAGCAGGAAGTCATGTGGAATGAGGGATGGGTGAACGAGCTTGGAATTGTACATAAACTCTCTCAGAGGCTTTGCTGAGAGCTTGGATGAAATGTTTCTTTAGGCACTCGGGAAAGAAAACCAGTTAATAGATTTGAAGTGGGAAAATGCTTTCAATTGATGAAGTCATCTACCTTCCTGAATTTCAGCCATGAGTCTTGACATTTTGAGAAAAGGAAGAGATGATCAGCATTCACTTGCCAAGCAAGCTAATGGACCTTTCCTGAGACTTACAATGAAGTGTGTAAGATTTGCATACTGCCACAAAATGAACGCAATGCTAGCAAAAGATTAGGATTGAGGTGCAAGAGCAATTTCAGTGGGAGATGGCAAGATTTGCAGTTATATTTAACGGTATCCAGACGTATTGCAGGACTAGGTACAGCAGCAGGAAAAAGAAGGAGTTGCAAATTATTGTTGTTATTATTATTATTATTAATTAACTTTGTATACCACCTTCATCTGAAGATCACAGCGTGGTTTACAATATAAAAATACAAATTGAGAACACAAAATACAAAAGCAAACCAATATCCCACCTCCCACAAATACATTTAAAAGGCCATAGATTGTTTAATCAGCCAAAGGCCTGGTTATAAAGAAACGTTTTTGCCTGGCACCTAAAGATATGTAATGACAGTGCCAGGCGAGCCTCCCTGGGGTGCGCATTTGATAAATGGGGAGCTACCGCAGAAGAGGCCCGTTCTTGTATTGCCACTCTCCATTATTGCAGTGGATTGTTAGTTTGTGAGGAAGTGCAGGAACTTGATATGTTTTGCTTCTTATCTCACTCAACATACGGTAGAAGTGAGACTGGGAAAGTATCATTTGAATAGCCCCTGAGTTTTTACAGCACAGGAATTTCCCCTATGCTCGTGACTCCAGTGTCTTATCTATTATATGGGAAAGAGGTGAACACATGTTACTATCTATGAAAGACACAGGAATGCCAAGATTCTTAAAGCAGTTTGGTAGAGTTAGTACCTTCTTCTAGGTCTTAATTCATACCACATGTTTAGATTAGTGACTGACTTGCAGAATTTCTTCCATGCTGCAGAAGTGTAGTGAATAAAGTTTCAGGTTGAGGTGACCTGAGTGAGTGCAGTTAGCAAAACAAACAAGCAAACAAACAAACAAACAAACAAACAAAACCACCCTCTCTTCTTTTGGTGAAATATTTCCCTTTTTGGTGACAGTTCCAGGCAGACTATGAAAGGATTTTCACATTCAGAATGAAAGCAAGAAGCATTCCCCTCATTCCTATGTGCTCCTAAAATTGGTGCCACCATGTAGTCTGAAAGGCTGCACATGATGCCATACTGATCATGTGCTCCCTACTTTTCCTGGATCAGAATAGCCAGGAAGAACAACACTGTGTTTTGTTGTTGTTGTTTTTAAATGGCACCAAGTGAAACAATGCAAAACATAATGGTTTCAGGTGTATTTTGGAAAATGTTTTAGGCCTCTTGAAACCTTTTCTGAAATATTTCTCGTGGACATTCAGGACAGCCATAGAAGCTCAGGACGCTGTCACTGTTGTGTAGCCCTGCTGATGAAGAAGAGTGGGGGAAGTATCTAGACCATGAGGAAAGCATGTTAAAGCAGAAAGCTGCCTCTAGCATGAGTTCATCACATGAGTTGCAAAGCTAAATAAACAGCATTGGCAAGGAAGGGAAAGGTTGGAAATCAATCTCTTGGTCAAGTCAACAGATGCATTGGAACAAAAAGAGATGCCATGCCTTCCCCAGCAATGCCCCACCTTAATCTTTTTGGTGTTTTCACTTTTGTTGGTTGAAAGTGCATTTTTGGAAGCCTCACACTGGATACAGGGCAAAACATGCTATAAGGAATGTCACTTCAGATGGTAATTTTGCTATTAATCCACACATGTATAAGAGCCCTTCTGGATCAGGCCAAAGGCTCATTTAGTCCATCATTCTGCTTCTCATGATGGCATACCATGCACAGCCCCAAAGCAGGAGATGGATGCAACAGCACTCACCCACTCTGATTCCCCCATGACTGGTCTGTCCTGGAGTGAGATGTCTCTCCAAGTTTGGGTGATTGTCAGGAAGGACCATAGTTCATTTACTTTATGTAATGAACCATTGCTAAAGTAAAGTAAAGGACCCCTGACAGTTAAGTCCAGTTGCGAACGACTCTGGGGTTGCGACACTCATCTTGCTTTACTGGCTGAGGGAGCCAACGTTTGTCTGCAGACAGTTTTTCCAGGTCATGTGGCCAGCATGACTAAGCTGCTTCTGGTGAAACCAGAGCAGCACACGGAAACACCGTTTACCTTCCTGCCAGAGTGGTACCTATTTATCTACTTGCACTTTAATGTGCTTTCGAACTGATAGGTTGGCAGGAGCAGGGACCAAGCAACGGGAGCTCACCCCATCATGGGGATTTGAACCGCCGACCTTCCAATCGGCAAGCCCTAGGCTTAGTGGTTTAGACCACCGCACCACCTGCATCCCTGAACCATTGCTAACTCATATTAATTTAGGAGAGGAATGTTGCATGGGTTTTGTTTTTTTAAAAAAAACTTGTGCCATTTAGTGTTAAGAGCCCTGTGGGATAAATGTTATCTTCTTGGTGTGTGTAGAGTGTGGACGTGGATTGTTCCTTGCCCTTTCAGAATTTTTTGCTGCTCCTGCTGGTTCATGTTGTTAATTATTGGGGAGGCTCTGCAACAGGGGTGAGCAACTCTTAGTGAATAATCATATTTTAGAACCTTTGACCAGTTTTTCCAGGACTAAAACTCCCATCAGAGCCAGTGTGGTGTAGTGGTTAAGAGTGGTGGACTCATAATCTGGTGAACCAGGTTTGCGTCTCCGCTCTTCCACATGCAGCTGCTGGGTGACCTTGGGCTAGTCACACTTCTCTGAAGTCTCTCAGCGTCGCTCACCTCACAGAGTGTTTGTTGTGGGGGAGGAAGAGAAAGGAGATTATTAGCCACTTTGAGACCCCTTAGAGTAGTGATAAAGTGGGATATCAAACCAAACTCTTCTTCTTCATCATCATCCCTGGCTGTTGGCCATGCTGGCTGGGGCTGATGGGAACTGGGGTACCACAACATCTGGAGGGCTGCTAAAAATGTCTCATGACAAATAGTGGGGTTGTTCAATAACACTCAGTTTGAGAATATTTAGCCTAAACTAGTCATTCTTTCCAAGAACAGCCGTCATATAGGGGAGTCTTAAGTAACCACAGCATGCCTCTATACATGGAATTAAACTCTGGTGAGCAATCTGTACCTTTTACTGAAACAATAGCTGCAGTTAGTACACAAAAAAATTAATCATTAAGGCTGATGGGTGTTATATGAGTGTGTAGGGAGACTGTAACAGGTGTGCACCTCAATAAATTTCAATTGACTGTAAATGTCTGTAGCCAAACAGCTTCATCATCTGGTTTTTCAAAGCTTGTAGACAGGCAATTTTTCATGATTTTACCATTTCAGCCAAATGAACCCTTTAAAATTAAATATACCCCATGATTCCAGATGTTTGTGTATTTGTTCCAATGATGCTATAAAATAACTGCATGATCAGATTGGTGATTTTTTAAAGAGAAGAAAGAGGAGGAGAAGTTGGGACTGAAATATTTTTAAAAGCATGGACATTCCCAGGAGTCTGTCTCTGGATATTTGTTCTAAAGTTGACCCTCTCAGTGGACATTGGTTCTATACTTAGGTGAAGGAGCATGGATGCACATAAATTTAATCTTTAATGGAAGTTTGGGATTATTAATCCACAGGACCAGTTTACTAGCCATTTTATTTATTTTTATTTCTGATTGTCATTTGTGGGCAACTTTTATTCCTAGAATCCAGCTAACATCAAAAGCTGGTTTCCACCTAGATTCAGGTTCCATTTCCACACACACCTAATGGCTCTCTCTGTGTGGTGCATGTGCATGTGTGTGAATTAAATAACAAGATAGTATAGCTATTCACACAAAAGATTCACACCTGACTGGCATAATTCCTAGAGTCTGAATATCCATCCTCAAAGTTCAAAGACAGCTGTTACAATGAATATGCTCGTGATTTCTTGACATCAATTTCTAATGGTCTTGTTGCTTTGTTTTTTGTGTGCGTGCGTGCGTGCGCACACGTGAATTACATTTGTACCCAGGAATGAAGGGGGATAGCTCATTTTTAGAACACAAAGCTTGAACTGCAGAAAATTCTAACTTAGGTCAAGTTCAATACCAATCTTCTCCCAGTGAGGTCTACACAACTGATCAAGGAACCTTAACTATTGTTTGGTGTGATGTTTAAATTGACAAACTGCTGGAAATTATGGTTTTAACTTGAAACTATTGTTTTATGTGGTTTTTGCAAACCATGATTTAAGCACTGACTATGCTTTGGTGTGCCGTGTGTGTGGTCAAGCCATGATTACAGCTAAGATTCTGCCTCAAGAGATTCTGTAAGATTCTGTACCATAGAGATAGGAAAGAATGTATGAAATGGTGTATTGAGGTAAAATGAAGAGAGACTATTGTATGCTTGGAAGCTTCAGTCATCTTTGCATTATAAATTGTGATTAGCACAAACCATGGTTGGGTGTGATGTCTGAATTGAGCACAGTGAACTTGGCAGAGATACAGGTGTCACTAAAGAATAATGTCCTTTGTTCTGAAACCCATGGAGTGACTACCCTACCAGCCCTCCCTAAATGGTCCCCTATGTATGGTTGCCAACAATTGATGACAAATTACTAGCCTCTTGGGCAAGGCCAGGTGGCAGAGGCAGGAACTTGGTAGGTCAGGGATAAAGTCTGCATACATACCAACATTTCACAAATGAAAATACTGTCACTATGCTTGGTTATGAACTGCCCTGAGATCTATGGGTATAGGGTGGTATACAAATTTAATAAATAATAATAATAATAAATAGCAAGTGCCACCTTGATTCTCAAAAGGATAACTTCCTGATCTGAGCCTTCTCCCTCCCCACAACCATTACTGATTGACAAATACTCTTTTCTGCCTTCTGAATGCTATATATGTTTACTCTGCAATCGTCTCTCCTTCACTGGTTTCCAAAGTGTTTGGAAGACGTTTATTACATAGTGAGTACATTCTTAGGATGGATCTAGACACATCAAAGAAGTGTTTCAGTTAAATGCGTTGTAAATTTAAACAGGGAAATCCAGTAGGCAAAAACGGGACTCTACAGCACCATCTGGTGGCACAATGTTATATTGCATATACAACACATATAAATCAATTTTTCTTTACCAATCTAGCTAAGTCCTTAGAATGCCTATCCTTATGTAGTCAAGATGGCACCATCCACTAACAAGAGATACAGGCAACCCACCCATTTACGTGGGTTCAATATGTATGTGACCGCACATACACATCATGCTGAATCAGGAAGTGACTCAAAAACATCACAAAAAAGGGCAGGGTGGCACAGGGTGGGGGCAGAACAGGGTGTTTACAGGCTTTTACTATGGTGTTTCAGATATATGTGATTCACTCAGAACATAACCCCTGCATAAATTGGGAGTTTTCTGTATAAGCAAATTAAATACATTTTCTGTGCATTTTTTTAATCCACAAAAAAGGTTAGAATGAATATATGAGCGCATGTAAAACTGATGTGGACTAGGAGAAAGGCTAATCCATTCACCTCTAGTTGCAGGTCCCACTTTAAATGTAGACTAAATACACTACATTACAATACTAGTCTTGGGAGCTTGGCAATCCTATTTCTGAGTCTGTGGCCATTTCTTCCAAAAAGGCCAAAAGAGGTTATGCATTTCATGGTGTGTGTGTTTCTGTTTCTGTCTCTGGAAGAGGGAGAGGTATCTCTGATTCTCCTCTAATACTAGAAAGTGAGTGGTTGTGGTGTCTTGTTTACATGTTATGCAATATAAATGGTTGTATTCATGATCTGATGATACATTTGCTTATCAAAGTTTCCTCCAAAGCATCTTTCATCTTTGTCTTTTCCCCCACCCTGTGCATTTTGCTGTGTTAGACAGCAGGATTGACTGTGGCCAGTGGCCCTGACAATTTCCCCCTTGGTTTCATGCTTCCTGTGTTAGGTAGGAGTGCTCAAATTGTCTGTTCTGAAAGAAACACACACATAAAAAAAGCCAAGAAAGAGGCCCTTATTTTCTGCTGGAGAATGATAGTTTACTTCCACAAACTGCAGCAAAAGTAGTGGCTGGGGTGGGGGGACTTGATCCCTTCTTGTTACTCTCAAGAAATGTCATCTTACAAAGTTTGAGAGCTGCAGATAGTATTGATTTTGTGTGAAAATAAGCCTCTATTGACGTTGTAATGACGCACACTTTTCTTGCACAACTGGTGATATTGGTATCTTTTAGAGTGTTTTTAAAGTCAGGGGTGGTTCTTAAGCATCTGCCAGGTTTGAGGAATCACTTGAGGCCCTCATTCTCTGCCCCCCACCCCAAGCCCATGGCAGGAGAAACCTGAAAGAAAGGGTGGAAAACAACTCATTGACTCTGCACTTTGCTGCCTGCTGAGAGCAAAATGCAATGCAGTGCAATTTTAGTACTTACGTGCCACTAGGGAAAACAGACACTTTCCGTCACATTAGTGAGCACTAGGGGGAAGAATCCGTATATTAGTTGTTTAAGCTCTCTGTTTTGAGACTCAAGAATGCTAGAGTTACTTCTCGAGTTAAAGAGATTTTGTAGTTTTTATCCACCTTGTATAATTAGCATGATAAACCAAGAAAGCTGAACAAGACCCAACTGCTATGAAAATTGTTCCCTTCTGAGGTTCATGCAATGATGGGGATGAACAAGAAGAGATTTATTTCATTGCTTTGTACTTGATGCAGAAGCAGGGCTCTTTGAGGTGGAAGTGAAGCTGAGACAGAAGTATGCATACATTTCGCACTCTCTCAAGAATTTTGACATTTAATGCTATCGATGTTGAAAGTCCAAAATCCAATACGATTTCTGAGCAGGAGTCTGTGTTTGATGAAGAGTAATCCAAATGTTTTAGTGTTAACCTTTCAAATCTTGTACATAAAGCTTAACTTGAACTTTCAAACAGAAAACTCAAAAAAAATGCATATCTCAAAATGCTCAACTTGCATTTTTTTTGCATGCAAATTTGGAAGTTAGGATCTAAATTAAAGATTTAGCTTTACCTAAATTAAGGAGGGGACGCGGGTGGCGCTGTGGTTTAAACCACTGTGCTGCTTGGACTTGCCGATCGGAAGGTCGACGGTTCGAGACCCCGCAACGGGGTGAGCTCCTGTTGTTCGGTCCCAGCTCCTGCCAACCTAGCAGTTTGAAAGCACACAGTGCAAGTAGATAAATAGGTACCGCTCCGGCGGGAAGGTAAACGGCATTTCCAAGTGCTGCTCTGGCTTTGCCAGAAGCGGCTTAGTTATGCTGGCCACATGACCTGGAAAAACTGTCTGCGGAAGTAGACAAATACCGGCTCTCTTGGCCTGTAAAGCAAGATGAGCACCGCAACCCCAGAGTCGTTCGCGACAGGACTTAACTGTCAGGGGTCCCTTTACCTTTACCTTTAAATAGAAATATTTATAAGTGCTAGAGGATTTGATTGAGCAACAACAGGAATTTGCATTAAAAGTTTTTTAAAAAGAAGAGAGAAAAATATGGCACCCATCCGATCATCAGGTTCAGTCAAGGGCAATTTAGTGCAGTCTAATGTCTGATGTAAGAAATAGGATCTGTTGAGGATAAGAAATATAATGTGGGAAACTTCAGTGAAGCCAAATTGAGATGTTTATACATTCTCTCCGAAACCTGCATAATGCTCAGTTCCAGAGCCGAGAATTTCATTTAGAAAAAAACAATATCTGGATTTTTGTTTAGTCTCCACTTCACAATGCCTTTTGTTTTTAAACCACAGTATTAATGAAAGAAACACCATTTTCTCTGATACATTTATTACACAAAAGAAACAGGCAAGTAGATGTATTGTAAACCCAGCCCTAAGGTATACAAAAGCTTCCATCTGTTTTGTTTAAGGAGTGGAGAGATTATGGAAGGGGACACACCTTTGTTTGTTTGTTTGTTTGTTTGTTTGTTTGTTTGTTTGTTTGTTTAAAACATTCACACCCCACTTAGGATATTTGCAGTGGTGGGTGGTACATCAAAAGTCCAATGCTCCATCAGTTCCATTATGGTACTTGCTCAGTCTTAAAAGAAAACTTGAGTCATTATAAACATTGAGAGCACAACATTTAGAATGCACATACATCTTTATGTACAAGTGTTGTTCCACACCCTTGTCCTAAAGGTTCTTTTCCAGATGGAATGCAAGTAAGTCCATGGCAGCTATTAAGTTCACTAGTAAGAGACGAAGTCCTTTGTAATTATTTTAAGGTTTCCCTTTTCTAGAGGCTTCATGCCACAACATTTCCTTGGTAGTTTGTGTGTGTCCTGGTAACCCTGGAGCCAGGCACATAAATGTGGAGCAACCCCTTAAGCAACTTGGTAGTAGCCTATAATCCCACCCCCATGAAAATTGTGAATCCACACAGCAAATGTGAACAAAACAGGTCTGAATTGTTCTTCGAGTTTTAGGCTAACTCAAGTATGTGGAAAATGGAAACAAATAGCTTGTTTTACAGTTCCAGATGAAAAATGAGAGAGGGAAATGATTTTATTTCAAAGAAAAGTACTTCTGTACCACTGCACATATTTAACCTGTAGAATTCATAGCTGTGATATTATACAAATCCACGGAGAATTGTTCCATCAGGAGCTAATGTATCTAATATCTACCCCCAAATCCTGTAATACAAAAACAAGTAACAATAACTTAACAATTCATGAATCTGTCATAGGGTTATTTCATACATTATCCTAGCAGTGTAATTCCTGTTTGGGATTGACAGCAGCCCACTGGTTGGTTGTATGAAGCAGCACTTTTATAAAAACATGCCAAAAATAACCCTGTGAGCAGCAACCTCTATCCCCCCCCCCATTGTTCAGCTCAGTCAGTTCTTGGGCCCTAGTTCACACTGTATGGGGACATGTTTGTGCCAATTTCCAAGTTTTGTAATGAGTTACGGGACGGTTTGTGAACAGCATTGAAATGTAAGTTTTTTAAAGAGGACTCTTACAAAGAAAGTTAATCTGCAGTTAATTCAGAGTTAGAAAAGGTTCAGAAAAGACAACCAAAACGATCATGGAATTGGATGAACTCCCCTGTGAATCAAGGTTGTTTAGAGAAAAGGTGAGGAAGGGTAAAGGGTGCGTGATAATGTTGTATAAAATTCTGCAGGATGCGGACAAAGTCTTTTGTCAGACTGTAACTTGGGGTCATCCAATGTAACTGAATGTTGGAAGATTTAGGCCAGGAAGTACTATGGAGTTTGCTACCAGAAGATGTAGTGATGGCCACAAGCTTGGAGGCTTTAAAGGGGGATCGGCCAAATTCACGGAGGACAAGGCTATCAATGGCTATTAGCCACAATGTATATGCTTTGCCTCTACTTTTGGAGCAGTCTGCCTCTGACTACCAGTTGTTATGCATCACAAGCGGGGAGAGCACTTTAGTACTCAAGAGCTGTTTGTGGGCTTCCTGTGGGCTTGTTTGGCCAATCGGATAACAGAATGCTGGGCTAGGTGGGCCTTTGGCCCGATCCAGCAGGGCTCTAATGTTCCATGTGCACCTTTGGTGTCTGAAAATCCAGTTGTCCAAGCTTAGTGCCTCATTTGAGGATACCACTTTTTCCTTGTACGCCCATGCAGCTCACCACAGTAAATTGGACATTAGAGCTAGTTGCTCTCCAAGTTGTTATCCCCACCAAATGACAAGATGCATTTAAAAAGAAACAACAACAATACCTACAGCTAGATGCTGTTTGCACATTGGACCAGGAATGGGAAATGTTGTGGACTCATCCCCAAGGCTGCCTCCATGTGGCCATCCCCATAGGAGTGATTGCAGAAATCAATCGTAATGCAGGAACAGGGGCAGTTGTTTGAAGTTGCTGTCCGGAAATAAATAGGATATTTGTGGGAACAAAGTGGACATAGGTGTTGAGGAATCACAGAGAGGTAAAAGGGAGGGGATTTAGTGAATGGCAGCAGGAGCTGAATGAGGCTCTTGGAAGTGTAGAATGTTATTGTGCTGATGGTTTGGGAAAGGTTATCTATAGAGGATCAGTGAAATAAAATATTCATTCATTCATTCATTCATTCACAAATGTATGTTTTGCTTCCCATCCCTAAATCTCAAAGTGGCTTACAACATATGCATAAAAGGACAAGAAGTATCATGAAACACCATCACAACAATATGGCACAAACTTTAAAACTCAAGCAAAACTGACTTAGAACTCGGCTTCTCCCATCCCAAGTCTTGAGCTAGGCTAATGAAACTCCCTTGTTGAGGAGTAAATATTAGATCTTGTAAGACTCTTTTTTTCCAGCTCTGCAACACTGGCTTTCTATCAGACTCATTCCAAAATACAGTGACAGTATGAGAGATAATGTGGAATCAGTGCAAGGGTGGAATCAGTGCAAGTTTCACTCTTCCTTTCCTTCCATTTTTGCTGAAGCTCAGATTGTCCATATTAAACTTTTGCAGAGTTCTTTAAAAAAACAATTAAGCTTTGCACAGTTGTTTAGGATGTTCTGTCATTTCTTTTTTTCAAGCTTGTTATAGCTCCAAAGTGCTGCAACATAATGGCTGTTTATCAGAATATTCACAGATATTTCCTGTGACAGGAGATATAGGCATGTGTGTCAAACTGTTTCCATGGAGGAGAAAAAGATGCATGTGCTTAGATTTTGCTCAAAATTATGACATTCTGTTGTAAACTTGACAGAACTAGTTCAGCACATAATCCAAAATAAAATAGGAATTGTGGTATTTAAACATGCCAGTTTGTATGCAAAGATGCTTTTTAAAAGATACTACAAAGTAGTTAAAAGACCCATGAAACTTCACAGGTGGGCGAGCTATATCTCCTTGCCCTATCCCTTTGCATGAAGGGGCAATGTTCTGTGGGAAAGTGTACAGATATATTGTGTTGTTGTTGTTTTCAGTTTTGCGGGAAGGGTGCCTCCAAACAACTTGCTTTTTAGAATGATAGCAGGAAGCAGTGACCTCTCTCTGATTTGGCTTTGTGGTATCACCACATAGCCACTTCTGATGGCTTAATCTTAATCTTGGCTCTTCATGCAGCATATAGTTAAACTATGGAATTCCACAGGAAGTAGTGATGACCATCACCTTGGACAGGTTTAAAATGGGATGGATTACATGGAGCTGGCAGATATGACCGGGAAAATCCGTGACCAGAGGGACGACGTGGTGGAAAAAGAATGGGGAAAATTTAAACTGTATTTAAAAGATAATTGTAATATTGAAAATTAGATATATTTTGAGGATAAGATAGGCTGTATAGTGGAAGTAAGTTGTGTTTGGTATAAGATGATAAGATAGGATAAGAGATAGATTTAATGAATTAGATAAGGATATAATATAAGATGAGTGATAAGAGATATTAATGGATAAGTTGTGTTAGAAATTAGATTCAAATTATATAGATTATGGACGTTACGAAAAAGGCATTCACAAGGGACGCAGAAGGAGGAGATAGGAGGAAGTCCCATTAAGATGTGAGGAAAAAAACGAATTATTTTGTTTAGAATATGTTGTTATTTTTGTTGTGTTTTTATTAATGTTTGTTGCTATTGTAGTTGTTATGTTGTTGTTTGATTTTTTTGTTATATCAGAAAACTTAATAAATATTATTATTTTAAAAAATGGGATTAGACAAATTCATGGAGAGTAAGGCCATCAGTGGCCAAGCACTACCTCAGTTATTGCAGTGTTCTGCCATTGAATACCAGCTGCTGAGGGGCAAACTGCAGGAGAAAGCTGTTTTGCTCATGTCCTGCTTGTAGGCTTCCCATAGGCACCTGCGTGGTCAGTGTGAGAACAGAATACTAAACTGTGTAGACCTTTGGTCTGATCCAGCAGGGTGCGAAAGTATGTTCTTTATGTAATGACAGCCCGCTACTTACTTTAGGGCTGCCATACACCTGGATTTTCCCAGACATTGCCCGGCTTTCAAAGGTGGAATTGACATCTGGGGGGAATTTCCAAAAGGTGGCACTTTGCCCTGGATCTTAGGCAAGTCAATCGAAAAATCGTGGTGTTATGGCATTTTTGTACAAAAAAACTCAACAACTTTTGGGTGTCCTGGCTTTTACTTTTTGAAATATGGCAACCCTAACTTACTTAGAAGAAAGTGAATAATGCACAGGAAACTATTAGGGTGATGTCTAAACCTGTTTATTGCCTCATCTTAGGCCAACAAATAAGAGTCAAGATGGCTCACAAGTTTGTATAGCCCCATCTTGATTTCTGTTTTTTTTAGTCAATCAGGAGTTTGACAAAATAGATCAAGGTTATTTTGCAGTTTGCATTTACTCTAGAGCTGAATTAGGACCTTAGTGAGCCCCATTTTGCGGCAGGGGGTGGGAAATCCAGTGTGGTCTCTTCATTTCATTTGAAGCATTTGGATATGTGGCACTGCATTTTTGACTAATTAGGTATTAAGGATGATTTTGAAATTAAATAAGAAAGCACTGTGGAGTTTGCAGAGCAGAGAAACTGCAGCTAGGAATGTACCTATAATTTAGGGTAAAGAGCAATAATGAGAGCCCATAAAAATAAATAGCCATGATGTTAAATAGACTGCATATCATTTGCACCTCAAGACTTTGCTTGGATTTTGTGCCAGTTAAGAAATGTGGTAATAAGCATATGCTGGTTTTGCCAAGAGAATTTCTTAAATATAAAATTTCATTTGTTTTGAAGGGGTTTAGGGTTCCAGAAAATATTCACAAAGGGAATTGGGGGCAGGCATCATTAAAGAGTCTGCTTCCCAGTTTGAGGCAATTCTCCACACACTGATCAGTTATGGGGTGGAGATGTTTTTGAGCTGAGGTAGCTGTGGTGGTCATCTTGTAATCTCTGCTGAGTGTAATATACAAGCATATTTTTTTTAATCGCATGTAGGCAAAACAATGTAACTGCTGCTTTTCTGAGTACTTTTTGCCACATGGATAAGAGCCATTTGTTCCATGTCTCCACATGTGTGTTTCTCATACCCAGAGGCTGTGGCTTAAAGCATAAGCATCTACTGCAGCCCATGATGCACATGGGCTTCCTCTGTGCAGCCCCTGACGATCCTGTACCTTTATGCTCCCATGGACCACTACTGCAAGGAGAAAGAGAAGAACTGGCAGGCAGGTGCACATGCTACCCAAACCACAGAATGTGATGGATTGAGCAGCCCTTGAGACAACATGCTCTTTGTTGGGCTGTGCATGCATCTGATGTCTCTGTTCTTTATGCTCCTGGCTCTTCTGTTTCTCCAAAACAAATCCATTGGACATAAGTGGTATAGAGGGCCCCGTCTGATCCATATATTAGTAGTCGTGACACAGAGGAAGGTCCAAGTCACATGCAGGTTTTAGAGGAGGATTCTTTTCACACAACTTCTGAATGCCCAGCAAACATTTTTAACAAAAGCATTTTGGCCTTTGAAAGATTTAAGAAAACATATATTGTCGGGGGGGGGGTTGTATGGAATTCATTTACTTAACTGGATATTAGAGCCATGTCAGGGCTGTGGGGAATTATTCATGAGTCTAGATATACCTAAGCTATGTACACACTCCTGTTTACTCTGTATCCAGTGCACTCTACCACTGGTTTGGGAAGTACCGGTAGTAAGCACAGGTTAGCTACAGTCCATATCTATCCTGTTGTTTCTTATGAAATACTTTGTTTTGATGTGTTTTTCCCCAAGCCAACTTAGATCTGAACTCAGTAAAAGCACAATGTGGCTACATTTTAAGCTAATGTTCACAGCCCTGTTCTCCAGCCCCAGGGTCCATGAGATCAGTTGCTGAAACTTGAGCTATGGATGGAAGTAGCAGGCAGATGATACTGCTTAGCTGACCAGGCAAGGACTGAAATAAAAGGTCTTCGTTTTCCTCTTGCCTACCAATCACAGTTGTACACCCCTCTTATGGTCCTCTCTGCTATTTGTGGCCTTCCGAAGTCCCAAGACACCCTGAAGAGAGCAGGGCCCTTGAATTCACTTCTTAAATCTTAACCTTAGGTTCTGGGGGTTCCCAGTTTAAAATATTGAAGTTTCTCACACCGGCAAGGAAAGCATAAGTTTTGTTTTGTTTGTAATTTACTGCTCCAAGCCCAAGAGAGTGGAGAAGTCATGATACATTTTGTTTATCTAAAGCTGTTCAAATATCCTCAAATTGCATTTAGAATGCTACAAATTCTAATAATGTGTTTTAAGTTTGGTGAAAAGAGGAATAGCCAACAACATTCCCCTTCTCAAACAAAAGGGAAATTTATCCCCCTCCACTGAGGCATAAAAGTAGTCTACTCATAGTCATTTATCTGCAAAGTCAGTGCTCGTGGTGGTAATTCATCAAACATTTTTTGTGGAGTGAATCTGGCAGCGTTCCTTGGCATTGGTCTTTGAAATTCTAAGCGTTCTTACATCCTTAGGGAATACTGTGACTTTCACTTCTTATTGCACATCTGGAAGGAATGTTGTTCCTGCTTTGTTTTATGGTAGAGGGATTCCCTCCTCCCCAAGACAGTTATTTCACCTCTTTGAACCATCCATTAAAGTTGAACTATGGGTTCTTTGTGCCTACAATCAATGTACAGGATAGAGTTCTATGATACTTACCTCTGTGCAAATCCACTGTTGGGGACAGGCTGGGAAAGCAGCACCATGGAGTGTGGGTTCCAACACCTGGCCCCTGATAATGGCTTGAGCTAGTAAAACTGAAGTGTAGCAATTAGAAGTGTAGCAATTGTTGAGCAGAAGACCAGGCTTCTATTCTTCACCCCAGGACTGGCCAATCTGGAGTCTACATGTTGCTGAAAAGCTTTCATAGGGACAGATTTTGTCTTCCAAAGGCTTGTCTCCATCTTTCATGTTACGTTCCATCTCTGTTCACTTCTTCCTGTTGCTGACAGAGTGGAGTTTTCCTTCCCTGAAGTACCTCTGTGACATCATGGCTTGGCTCATAAGAGCAGTGCATCATCCATGATTCTGATTGTTAAGGATTCCAGAACTTCTAATAAAAGGCTTCATTGGGCAATCTGTGAGGGACTGTGCAGAGCTAGGCACAGACGAGAAGGAGGATGTTCAACAACGACCCTTTTGCATGTGCCCAAAGAAGGCTTGCAGAAACAGAGAGAGAGAGAGAGAGAGAGAGAGAGAGAGAGAGAGAGAGAGGGTTCCTAACAACCAATTATGATGCACTGCACTTACCAGTGTAAGCCAAGGCAGGATGTCACACAACTACTACAGGGAAAGAAACTCCATTCTGTCAGCAGCTAGTCCAGGGCTAGATGTGGGACAGAACTGAGCAGAGCTGAAGCATGACACAAAAGATGGAAGCAAGATTTAGAAGACTCACACATGTACCATTCTGGAATATATTTCGGCCAGCAAAGTAGGATCCAACGATTGGTTTTTGTTGTGGTAAAGTCATCATGAGGCATCATGATGGTAACAGTTAGAATTTAATGGTAAGTACACTATACTTATCAAACCTTTATTAGGCATTTACATGTAAAATCGCAAGAGCAAGATTCACGTACAGAAACTTTAAAATATATATATACACAAAGAAACAACATTTAAACTCATAGGCTGATTGTATGTGTGTGTTAGTAAAATCTAGAATTTCCTCCTGTTAAAGTACTCCTTGAAGCACTGCTGCCAAAAACTCGGCTACCCCCGCAGTCACCCCTTGGTCAATGTCAGAGAGACAGAATCCAACACTTCCACCATGCTGCGGTTTCAAACCACCCAAAAGGGGGGGACAACACACGTTCACGCAGCGTACTGTGTAGTGGACAATAAAAGAGAATATGGTCTACAGTGTCCGGGACATTCAAGGAACATCTGCAGTATCTCTTGGTTCTGGGAATATTCTGGTATCTACTCCTGACAAATGCCGAGGGAAAGATATTCAGTCGGGCCAACATAAATGCCCTACGTTGGGCTGGTATTATTAGTTTAGTAACATAGTTGACCCTGCTATCTAGGATATTTAAATCATAGAATATGGGAGAGCAAATTTTATTTACTGCTGCCACAATATTTTGTCTCTCAACATCCTTTAGTCTAATTAGGACATTGTGAAAGATATGTTGCTCGCTTGAATTGTACAAGGGCTCCAGCTTGATGCCTGTCGATCTGATTTTGTTTTCTAGGAGTTGGTACCATCTAGATTTATAGGAGTCCTTAAGCAGGTCAGAGAGCAAGCTTGATGGTGGACAGCGGAAATGGCAGCACAGCCAGTATTTTATAGCGGTGGTCCAGGCCCAGTATTCCATTGTGTGTATGCCTAATTCTGCACACATTGTTTCATATTTAATAACATTTGGGAGTCCAAGGATACGTCTCAAGAAACTAGAGTGAATCTTTTCTAAGTCACTGTTAAATGCTTGTACCCATAGTGGGATCCCATAAAATATCTGGGATAGCACTTTTGCTTGGAATATCTGGTTGGCCGCAGGGATAAATTGATTTCCCTTCTGATAATAAAAACGAGTAACTACTGATGAGGTACACCTTGCCTGTTTTATAGCATTTGTGCGATGGATAGACCACCCTAAATTGCTCTGGAATAGAATTCCCAGATATCTATACATCTTCACTTGTTTTAATGGTAAGTTTTGGACTTGAATAAGGGAGAGCTAGATTCAAACCCAATTAAGCCATGCAGCTAACTGTATGATCTTTGTGGGTTAGAGACATCATCTACCTCAAAGGGTTGATGGGAAAGCACCTGTAAGTCATCCTGGAGGAAAAACAATGGGATTTTGTAGAAAAAATGGAAGTTAGTGCTTAGTAGAAGATTCTGAGGGTTTTTAATTAAAGAAAAAAAGAAAGAAAAAGTATGGCTAATGAATTTCCATTGGCAATGGTAGCTTAGCAATTTAAATTTATACAATTGGATATTGAAATTGACCTCAAACATGCATTCAGACACACAACAATTTGGCAGTGTAGTTCTGCATCATTTATGAGTAACTGAAAGACTTTCCCATAACATCCCAACAGTATGTAACTTATGCAAACTGGCCACTACCACCATATGACTAAATAATTTAAGATGTGCTTACATCCAGCAGGATTTAAAATTAAGTATGTCGTTTGATGAATAGGGGTGCATTTTTCAAAGCCCTTTGTATGCCGAAACAGGAACCTATAAGAAGAAAAAGAGTTAATGCTCTTTGGAAGTTTTATGTAACTAAAATCCAGCAAAAATTGAATTTGGAGCAAGATCTCAAAGACAAATGGTGTAGGGCAAAATGCCAAGAACAGATGCATTAATAATCCCCATAAAGCAATGGTAGCCAACTAATTTTTTGATATTAAAGGAAATCATGAGTTTAAACTTTCCTATATTTCGAAGATGCAAGGTTCCATCGATAAGTGCAGGAAATATTAAACTACACCATTAATGCACAAGGAGAACAATAAAATATCCAGATATCTTATTTCAGTTCTTTATTTTTACTTTCGAAATGGAATCCATTATCTTACGTGAATGATTGTAAAGACTTACTGTACCTTTTAGGGATTCTTTTATGCTGTTTTTATAAATTGCCAATTGTAATCAAGTAGTATGGACTTGGGTGCATGACATCTTTATTGTACCAATTTATACAGATGAGTGTGTGTGCAGACTTTCTAGTTTCACAGAAACTTTGTTAAGCAAAATGGAAAAGTACCTGTCTTTTATAATATATGGGACGAGACACAAACCTTTCAAATCTGCAATCTATTTTAAAATATTATTCTTCAACAAGAATATATTATAGATGTGAAACACCCCCCACCACCAGCAGCTCAATTAGTAATTGGCCGTGTTTCTGAACTTGCTTGATGAGTTCTTAGAGAAAACTTCCATCGTCCTCACCACCCCAGAATTCTCTGGATTCCTAGTGTTGGTGCATGCGGGCTGCTGGTGCCTTGCTTGTAGTTCAGCTGGTGGGTGGAAATGCTGCCGGCAGGGTTTGAGCTAGAGCCCATTCAGTCTACACTGGCTTCCAGGTTGTTTGTTTGTTTCCTGAGCTTAATTCAAAACCCTTAATGGTTGGGATCAGGATATTTAATGGACTACCTTTCCCCACATTGAATTTGCCCATTCACAGAGGATTCCCGGCACAAGGCGTTTACATTTGTGGGCAACAGCTTGTGGTGATCCCTGCCTCAAGAGACCCAGTGGATCTTCTCCTTACTGGCATTGCAGCACACAATAAAGGCCATTTTTGTTTCCCTGTGGCCCTTTCAGGCAGGAAGGCAGGGTGTAAACATTTTAAAAAGCACGTGCTTAAACTTTTAGCACCCATGGATGCCGCTGTTTTGCAACCGCTTGCCTAGCTTAAGAACCAGTGAGGAAGGACACACATCTGTCTATTTCAAGCAGTTCACTTTCACAGCAATTAGTGAGGGTTTCATTTAAGGCTGAGGTTGGGGTGAGGATGGAGGAATTCCATGCATGAAGCTGCCAAGCAGCTGATGTTTAAGTGCCATACCTA
Source organism: Lacerta agilis (assembly GCF_009819535.1). NCBI lineage: Eukaryota > Metazoa > Chordata > Lepidosauria > Squamata > Lacertidae > Lacerta > Lacerta agilis. The sequence continues at coordinate 14,432,381 of NC_046316.1, forward strand.
AAGCAGACCATACATGCACAGAAGCTTGTTTAGCATTCCAGACTGTAGATAAATGGCCCTCAATTCAGATGTCAGTCAAGTATTGCAAGGTGGCAAAATTTACAATCTGAAACAGGTAATTGTGAGCTTTGGAGTCCTTACTAAGACGTACATTTTAGTGGTGTGTCAGGCACTGCCAGCATGATATATAACAATGCAATCTAATACTGATGTGAATCTTCCTTGTATAGAACATTAGGGATGAGATTTAGGAGTGGGTTGAAAGTCACTGTTGTCCTCATGCTCCCACCCCAGAGCCACTTTGTCTCCCAGAGCACACTAGCAGGGCCGGATTTAGGTCTGATGAGGCCCTAAGCTACTGAAGGTAATGGGGCCCTTTATATGTCCAGCTGTCCTTTGTCAACAACAAATTGTCGCTGTTTTTTGTGTTGAATATATGCTATATAGTAATTTATGAACCTAATAGGTATCTAAAGCCATTTGCACATAACAAAATATGTATTTTATAAAAGTAATTGCTGAACTTATATTTTGGAAATGTACATCCAATTTTTTTCTTTAATTTTTTGGGGGGCCCCAAGAGAGTGGGGCCCTAAGCTATAGCTTCTGTATTTTGTAAACATGTATGGAAGAGAAATTACATAGGTAGAATCCTTTACACATAACTGGACTGATGTGGGAGCAAACTATGGAGGCAGCAGCAGTAGCCACACCAGGAAAGAAAAGTGTAGAGTCTCAAAAGCAGACTCAATTATACTTCTCAAACTAGTATGTATGACTGGTTCTAAATCAGCTTAAATCCATGTTGTGGCTTTGCTGATGGGATTGTGCATGATATATAGTTTTCAAGAGAGGTGAAGCATATATAAACAGGTCTAAGAGTTAAGAAAAAGTACTTAAGACTGGGGGTTTGTGGCTTCTGGCTTCTTAAAAATGTCACTTTATGGAGATCTTAGTAGTTTTCTGAGACTCCCTTGTCTTACAACCTCTGATCTAGAGGGAATACAACCATGGAGGTGTCTCTCTCCAGCTGTTAGATGCATTTGCCAAAGCTGAAGTTATTCTAGAACATGTTAGATGATATGATGCTGCTCTAAATTCTACTAAGATTTCAGTCAGCCCAATATTCATCCCAGACTTGAAGGAACAGACTATTGTTGACCTATCTTACCTAAGTATAATGGTGGAAAGCATTACAGCAGGTAAATGTAAAACACATTATTTTGCAGGTGGCATTGGTTGATTTTTCTATTGACAAAAGGTTACAATGACTGCACCAGTATCTACCATTGGGGTTCTTCTTCCTCCCATCCCCAATTTCCTCATCCACCTGGTTTTGGCATGCCTCCAGTGTTTTAGAGATGAAAGTTTTGTTCATCTGTGACAGCCACATGTTTTTCTTCATCAGCCTATGTAAGTTAACCTGAAGGGTTGAGCTCTTGGGCAGCCAACCACTGAAGTGTGTTCCTGTATCACTTTCTGCTGTGTCTGAATATATCTAATTTCATGAGACATCCTGGCTTCAACAAATTATAAACCACTCTTGGAAGAAACCTTCAGGGCAATAAATTCAAGGCAGTCAAAATGTTGTTTCTGTAATGATAGCATGAAGGCAACCATTAGCTGGCCAAAGCAGAGAGAGCTAATGGGGTTGCTCCTTTACCATAGCCAACAGTTTGCGATAGGAAGAAATGGCATCCCATCCTTTATAGCTATGCATTTATGTCTGAAATTCTGGAAGTAGCCCTTCCTTCCACGACTTGTGTATTGTTGCCAGGAGAAAAGCTTGCTTATCCAGCCCTTGAAGAATGTATCATGAATAGAACTAAAGGGTAGAGAACTGACCTAAAGCCACCCCAACCCCCAGTCAATATAATATAGAATATACTGGTGTGCTCCATCATCTTGTACTGTTTGCCAATGCTGGCAATTCATAACACAACTCTTTCTTTCTCTTGGCAAATGTAATGCATCCAAGCACTGCAGTAGTCCATCTACATTCTTTCCTGGTTTTGTTTTCACCTGTCCATTGCAAGGCAGAAAGCAAAAATAAAAAATAAAAAATGTTTTGTCCTCCCAGTACTTGGACAGTTCAGTTAGTTGTTTGATTACCTGATGGAGATTCTCAATCACTATATGACTAAGTGCCAATGGAAAAACATGCAGGTTCTGACTTGGGATCCAGCTAGAAGTACCCAGGTTGCCTTCTGAGAAAATTTTGAAGTGTTATCGGTGCTGCTTTTGCTTACATGGAAGTTTGGGGGATTTTTTCTCAAAAGCAATCTCATTAAAATTTCAGTCGAAATTTTGTCTTAGGTTTAAATTCAGTAGCAACTATAACCCTTTTTCTTAATGACTTTGCTGCATGCAGAGTTGGCCTGGTTCAAATGTAACACTAAGCTGGGGTCACC